>NW_026058976.1:0-80592 GCF_023721935.1 Panthera uncia | reverse complement strand
TGTGTGCTAGATCATGTTTTTAGAGAGAGACAGAGATAGAGCATGCAGGGGGGGGGGGGGGGGAGGGAGAGGGAGAGAGAATCCCAAGCAGGTTCCACACCCCACATGGGGCTCCAGCTCACGAACTGTGAGATCATGACCTGAGCCAAAATCAAGAGTCAGACGCTTAACTGACTGAGCCGCCCAGGCGCCCCTCAGGTCATTTTTTTTAAATTTACTGCAACATCATGCATATAATTACGTTATCTCTTTCCTCTATTCTCCTCCTCCCTTCTTCTACACACACACACACACACACACACACACACACACACACACACACACACTGGCACCTGGCATTCACAGTAGGAGCAAAGGTAGACACCCTGAGCCAGATGCAGGTGGTGGGCAGAGGTGGTGAGGGGAGTGTGTAATTGTTCTCTGGTTGCTTCTCTTTTCTCAGAGAAATAGCAAGCAAGGTTGCCAGTTGAGAGTAAAGTTTGAAGAGGAGATTTTTGAAGTTTGAGAAGAAAGAGTATGAAAGTCTGAACTCTTTTTGAAGAGGAGATTTTTGAAGTTTGAGAAGAAAGAGTATGAAAGTCTGAACTCTTTTTGAAGTGCGCCTGTGATGAAGACAGATTGTCTCAAACAAATATAGCAGGGTCTCTAAAGTCTTTCTCTGCTGTCTCCAGTTGTGGCTGAAGTCCTACCTGGGGAATAACAAATGCTAAGTCCTCGCCCTCCTACCCCTCTCCCCCACCTCTTCCACTGTATTCTAAAGGGACTGGAAGGACTTGGAAAGACAAATCCCAGTAGGATATAGGAGAAGATAACAGAACTGCTGTTATCAGACCTCCCTTCCCCACCTCCCCTCCACTGGAAGCCAGTGATTTGAATGGAAAATAGTCAAGTTCTGTGGGGGTTCTCTCTTACATTCTTGAAAGAGGAGGGGAGGTGGTGCTCTTTCTTACCCTCCACAACCAGTGAGAGCCTACCAGTTGAGATTGAAGGTGACCATATCAAGGGGGCATGGGCATCTATTTCCAAGTTGGATGTCTCAAGGCCTATTTAAGAGGGATGGGTGAAATGTAAGACAGCAACAGGTGGGAAGCCTGCACTCCCACTGCTGGACATGAGCAGGAAGGACGAGTTTCCCTTGGGCTGAGGGGACTCCTCAGAAGACAGCTGTCTTGAGCCTTTCCTACTAGTGCTCCACCAATGAGAATGGTCTCAGGGCAACATCTGAGAGGAGCAAGGAGCCTCAGAAGAGAGAGGGGAAGAATGTCCCCTTTTTTCCTCCAAGTCCCTTGGGCCCAGGGCTGATGGAGGTGGGGAGCATGGAGGGCATGACATGGAAGTTTTAGAATTGATTAAACTGGGCTGGGATTCCCACTTCTGGGTATAAATCCAAAGGAAATGAAAACAGGGCCCCAAAGGGTCTGCACTCCCGTGTCACTACAGCATTATCCACGATAGCCAAGATATGAAAACAACCTAAGTGTCCATCAACAGAAGAATGGATAAAGAAGATGGGGTATATGCATACACACAATGGGATATCATTCAACCATGAGAAAGAAGGAAATCCAGCCATTTGTGATAACAGGGATGGGCTTCATTTAGGGCATTATGCTAAGCCAAACAGAAAAGACAAATACTGCATGGTATCACTTATATGTGGAATCTTTAAAAAAGGTCAAACTCCTAGAAACAGAGTAGGAAAGTGGTTGCCAGAGGCTGGGAGGTGGGGAAATAGACAGAGGTTGGTAAAAAGGTACAAACTTTCAGCTGTAAGATGAAGAAGGTCTGAAGATATGAGGTGAAACATGGTGACTACGGTGGATAACACTGTATAATATACTTGAAATTTGTTAAGAAAGTAGACCTTAAATGTTCTCACCACGCACTCCACCCCCAAATATAAATATGTGCAGTGATAGGTGTGTTAATTAACTAGATGGCAGGAATCCTTTCACAATATAAATGTGTATCAAATCACCACGATGTACACTTTAAATATCTTACAATCTTTTATGTCAATTATGCCTCAATAAAGTTGAAATTAAAAAAAAATACTTGACTGGTTTTGTTTTTTTTTAAGTTTATTTATTTATTTTGAGAGAGAGAGAGAGAGAGAGAGAGCGAGCTGGGGAGGGGCAGAGAGAGGGAGAGAGAGAGACTCCCAAGCAGGCTCCACGCTGTCAGCTCACAAACTGTGAGATCATGAACTAAGCCAAAATCATGAGCTAGAAGCTTAACTGATTAAGCCACCCAGGCACCCCTGGACTGGGTTTTTAGTACACTCCCCACCCCCACCCCCAACAAAGGACCAAAAACAATGTGATATTCTAAGGGACAGGAAAAGCAGCTTCCACACAGTACTGTGAAGGCAGTAGTTGGAGAAAAATAAAATCATGTTTGCTTCTTACTAAATTCAGATGACTTACCAAACTAGCTACAGAGGTAAAACAGGTCATGCCTCAGATTCCACTTGTTAAAATGCTCTTCTGCTCTTTTCTATACTGTAAGATTTAAGCAGGTCTACTGTTTGGCCAGTGCTAATAGAACTCTAGTGTTCTGTCTATTCTAGGCTCCTAACTACTGGAAAAAGACACTTCAGAACAACCAGGAGAAATGTTTCCTCTTGTCTTACATCTGCAGAAAGGCACACACTATTCTGTGCTATAAAGTCAGTTCTTACCAACTGGGAAATTGAAAGCAGTCATGAGGGTCACCTTAATATTCTGCTTAGGAATCTTGTATAAATGTTGTATGTCTTGTATAAATCTTGTATGTGTTTTCTATTATTCTAAAACTGTGCTCAGAATATTTATACAAAGGAGTCTTTTAAGACATCTGAATTTAAGACGTATGACAGTGTTCTGTGAATTGTAGCCCAGCATGCTTGAACGTCTGCAATTCCAATTGCTTGTCTTACCAAAGAACCTGTTTTTGCTTTTGTAATATATAAAACGTGTTTGTTTTCTGAAATATATAAATACGTGTGAGAGTTTTTTGAGACAGAAAATGAACTTAGGAATTTCCTTCTCCCTTTATGTATAAAAGAATAATAAATTCCATGTCCTTGCTTGAGTCCTGCTTCAAATACAGAGCTGTGTAGGTCAGCACATGTGCATGGTTAAAGCATCAGACTCTCCGTCTCTCACAGTGCATCACAGGTCACTCTGGGCAACCGTGAAGTAGCAGGTGTCTGAACAGATGTGTCTGAAACAGATGTGGAACCGCATGTTGAAAGCATTCACATCAACACAATTTGATGAACCTCCTATTTATTGAATGTCTCTCATGAGCCAGCAGACAGGCCACAAAGAGAATAAGATAATTCCTCACAAGGAACCTGAGTTTGTCCTCAGAAGACACCCAATCACCACTCAACAGGATCAGTGTGGTGACAAGCCTGGAGACAGAAGGCTGTGGGTATATGAGGAGAAAGTGGCCAAGTGCCCGGATAATCACAGCAAGTTTCACCCAGAAGGTTCTACCTGAGCTGGGGCTTGAAGGATGAGTAAGCATCTACCAGGTGGAAAAGGAGAGGGAAGAGCATTAAGAAATGGAGAAAGGGGGTGAGTATTCATTGGAACATGATTAGAAGTTCAGCATGACTGATATGTAAAGATAACTCTGGAGGGCAAGGAGGAAGGCAAGACTGGAATTAAGGGACCAGACAGGAGGTAATTAACAACATTCATTTAATATATACTGATCAAGTACCTCCCATGTTCCCAGGCACTTTGCTAGGTTGTGTCTAGAGGAAAGTAAAGACAAGCCAAGAGAAAACAACAAAACTGGCAACTCGTTAAGTGTCATGGCCAGCAAAGTACAGAGTACAGCTTGGAGCAGCATCTCCCCAGACTTGAGTAGCCTGGACTGCAGAAATCCAACTGAAAAATACTGGTGCAAGAAAGTAAAAGAGTAACAGATGTGAAGGACATTTAGGAGGCAGACCATCTGGCAGATGCTATTGGGACCCCACATACCTCCTTCACTCTTCCCATGCACTGTACAGCTTGCCATTGCAAGCACCTCTGAGTCTTTGCCTGAAGACATTTGTGTCTGGCTTGCACAAAAGACAGGCCAAGAAGTACCAGGCAGTTAGCGTCCCTAGGAGTGGTCCTCAACCAATGCCAAATGGAAGGTGACGGATGGACACCCCAGGTTTGCTTGCCCCTTGCGGGGGACAACTCTTGAGGAGTGCCTTACAGAGAACCCAGATGGACTAGTCCCAACTGGCCAGAGTGCTGACCTGCTCATCACACCTTGTGCTGGCTTCCCTCCCTTCTCCTCCCTGTCTCACTTCCCATTTTCCTACCAGGGCTTCCTGGAATCACCTCCCAAATAAACTACTTGTTATTGAATCTTTGTCTCAAAGTCCACTTTTGGAGAACTCAACCTGAAACACACAGAAAAAACTTAGTGAAAGATTAGATGATGAAAATGAAGACTCAAATATGGGGCCATGAGACTTCTAGCTTGGGGAGATACTGACTTCTATCAACTGAGATAAAGGACAGAAAGAGGGACAGAGTCAGGGAGGACAGGATGAATTTGGAAAGACAAGCTTCAGGTGCTCAAGGGATATGTTACCTCAAAATTCCTGGGGTACAAGGTTAAAACTCTTGACTTTGGAAAAAATGAAAAGAAACTGGACTACATAAGAGGAGAAACCATGAGAAATGATGTCACATCTCTCTAAAGGGTAACTACAGTATCTTCCTTTGACCCAAGAGAATACAAAGCCCTGGCTGTCTTTTCCAGCCGGTTTCTGTATTCTAGTTTCTCATAGTTGGAGGGACTCACTCCTTTAAAACCATACATAACTCCCCACCAGCAGCCAGCAATAGCAGCTGTAGAATCACTGTCTCCACCATGGAAAAAGGCTCGATGGGCAAGCTCCTTCCAGGAGTCTCCTGCAGCCAGGATGGCATCATAAGCAATCATGGGGGCATCGTGTCCACTGCTGCCACCCCAGCCAGAGTAGCTCACGGAGGTATAGAACTGATCCCTCTCCTTCACATCAAAGGGCTTGGGGAAGGTAGGGGCTGATTTGCCATCCAAAATCCCTCTAAGTTTTAGGTATTTTTCCCATTGGTCTTGGAAGTAGGACCTGTAGGAAGGAAAAATTCTATAGTCAATTGAAAAAATAAATTTGAAAACCATAAGGAAAGGTAGCAGATTAATGTATGAATAGGGAAAATTCCAAGATGACTTCAACTTCTTGTACTAATATCAAAATTGTATTAAATAATCAAAATGAGGGATGCCTGGGTGGCTCAGTCAGTTAAGGGTCCGACTCCTGGTTTTGGCTCAGGTCATGATCTCATGGTTCTGTGAGTTCAGGCTCCACACTGGGCTCTGCACTAATGGTGTAGAGCCTGCTTGGGATTCTCTCTTTCCCTCTCTCTCTCAAAAGAAATAAACTTTTTAAGAAATGCTTTAAAAAATCAAAGGAGGGGCACTTGGATGGCTCAGTCAGTTGAGCCTTGATTTTGGCTCAGGTCATAATCTCATGGTTTGTGAGATTGAGTCCCACATCAAGATTCTCTCTCCCCCCCCCCCCCCCCCCCCCACTCTCTCTCTCTCTCTCTCTCGGTCTCAAAATACATAAATAAACATTTAAAAAAAATAAAAATGAGCTCTAAGTGGCATTCATTCAATAAATTTTTGCCAAGGATTAATATAAACAAGGCATTGATAGTTGTTGCTGAATAAAGAAGATATATAGCAAGGTAAAGGTGAGAAATAAAGGTCTATTTTTCCTGAATTGAGAATAATGTCAAGGGTCACCTTTCAAGGGTGGAACTTACTTATTTTACTTTATTTTCTTAAGAAATCTTGTATATATTTAAAGTATACAACATGATGATTTAATATACTGATACACAGTGAAAAGATTACTATAGTCAGGCTAATTAACACATCATTTCCTTACATACTTCTATTGTGGTTTTTTTTTAAGATAGAACTTTGGAACATCATGACCATTAAGTGATTTCAGCAGAAAGTTTCTGGATATTTTTATTCTAAGAAAGGTGATGTGACGTGAACTCACTAAAAAGGGAAATTGTGGCTTACCCCTTATTAATTAGCTGGTGAAAAAAGCCTATCTCTGGGGCACTCTAACCAAAGATTTCAAAATATTGTGTGTCAAGACAACACTGAATAAACAAGTTCCAGGAAATAAGCAGGGAAGTTCATAGCAGTATAGGATAGCCAAAAAACTATAGAAAGGTGGAATACAAAATAGGATCCCTATACAACAGGGAAGCACCACAGGTGTAACTACTCATTGAGGTCTTCACCTGGCTACTTGGTGGCAACCACTGCTGGCACTGAACTTGAAATCCTTAGCAGGTGGGCTGGAGTTGGGGGTGCTGAACCCAGCAGACAGCAAAACTAGATGGTGAGAACCACGATGGTGCTTTGATCTATGAATTCTAGGCACACATGTGCATGCCTGTGCACACACAGATGCAATCATTTTCTAGCAGGAGCGGGCACCTACCAACTCACCAGTGTTGAAGATTCTTCTCCAAAAAGTAGCCTGATTGGATAATGTACTTTTTAGCTTCTGGTAGCACCTCCATCATTTCTTTTCCCCACTGCCTGGGAGGCTTGTTGTTCACAGCATAGGCTGTAAAAAGAGCAGAAACAAGAGCTCCCAGGTAGCCTGTAGGGTGGTGATGGGTCATCCTGCCACTCTCGATGCTCACCTGGATCAGCGTGTCCAGCTGTCTGTGGTGGGGGAACCTGAGACCGATGCACATAGCACGCATGGCAGCCCCGCAGCCGCCCTCGTGCTTGTTAAAGGGAATCCTCCAGCCATTGGCCTTGTCTGGCTCCAGTAGCATGGCATTCTGCACTGAAGCACCCCCTGGGAAGAGTCAGGTAGAGCAGAGGGTCAGTGTAACCAAAGCAAAGGCCCTGGCAGGAAGACAGAACCAAGATCAGTCTCTAAGTTTCTTTGATGGAAAGGGAAAGCCAAAAAAGTATGATGATGAACGCTCCCAAACTCCAAACCCCAAGCCAACACTGTCCTTTACTCTCCGTACAACCCTTAGTATGATTATTAGGAAAGAATCAGATTCATATAGAGTCTTGGAGTCTTTATCAGTTATTACTGAGACATCACAATAACTCAAAAAGGTAGGTTTAACATATTATTCTCTTGTTTAAATTAATAAGCAAAGGGATCCCCTAGGTGGCTCAGTCGGTTAAGCATCTAATTCTTGATTTCAGCTCAGGCCACGATCTCACGGTTCGTTACATTGAGCCCTATGTTGGGCTCTGCTTTGCCAGCGTGGAGCCTACTTGGGATTCTCTCTCTCTCTCTCTCTCTCTCTCCTCCTCCTCCTCCTCCTCCTCCTCCTCCTCCTCCTCCTCCTCCCCAGCTTGCACATGTACATGTGCTCTCTTTCTCTCTCTCTCAAAATAAATTAATATTTTAAAAAAATGAATAAATAAGCTGAGGCTCAGAGCTTAATTAAGAACCTTGCTCAAAATCACATAACCAGCTAATCAGTGGCCCCATAAAAACCATCAGACTCCAAGCCCAAGCCTTTAAAGAACCCAATGGAACCTGAGGATTAGAGATCCTGAATGTCAGAAAGAGGTTGCGGATTCTAGAGTGAGGAGCACCAGGCCTCGGAAAAGGAGCAACGAGCCTTTGGATGCCCTATGTGTTTTGTAATCCTTTTTTTTTTTTTTTAAACTTAATATATCTTTCCATATCAGTAGATATTTATCTGCATTATTTTAAAAGGCTGTGAATGTGTCACTACAGATAAATAAATTAAAGAACATCTGGGTTGTTTCTATCTTTGTCACAACTACAAAATATAACTGTCTTCTTGATGTTTACATCTCAATCAACATTTTAAATGACTGCCTTGGGGCTGCTTTATTCTCCACCGCCAGGACCTCCAGTGGCTGCACTCACCTGGTGCTCGGCCATCCATGTCTCCCATGCAGTCTTGGTAATGCTTAGCAAGTAGGGAATATAGGTGAGCCAAATCCAAGATTTTCCCAGCTTCCACAAGAGCTTCTGCCGTGGCCAGGTGCATTACTGTGTCATCGCTGACTCTCCACCTCTCCACATCTATGGTGTCCAACCCACCAAGCTGGGCCAGCTGCTGGTGAATCTTTTCTCCATCCCGAAGAAACTCCCACTTCCCATTGAAGTACCCTAAGGCATCTCCAGCTGCGCTCAGCACCATGGCAGCCACATACCTCTCCATCAGTCCCTCACACATGATGAGGCGGTGTCTGGGGGAATATTAAGATATACAGAGGATGAGGAAAAAGAATTGGAAAAAATAATGGGCCCCTCTACATTGTATTGAGCACTTACTAATTGTAGGCATTGTATTAAGTGCATCTCATGTAATACAACTGCTCTATGAGGAATGTATTAGACCCATTTTATACGTGAGTAAATTGAGGATCATCAAGATAACACAGTATCAGAGACGTTATGTGCCTTGTCTTAGGTCACAAAGCTAATAGGTGGCAGGACTGGGATTCCAGCTTAGGTCCATCTGACTCCACAGCCAACGATTTTAACTGATTCCATCTTTGCCTCTCTTTGAGTGGCAAGCCCATTAAATTCTGCAAGTCGAACCAAGCTTGTCATTTTCTTTTTAGTTGGGATTTGGCCTTGGAAGTGCATCCCTCCTTTATTAAATAATAGTACTTTCCACTGGCATCACAATGCACAGTTTGCAAAGCACCTGCATATTCTCTACCTCAGTAGTAGGCAGGGATTAGTGTATATATTTCACAGGTAAGAAAACTGAGGCTCAGAGATGGTAAATTGACACAACCAGTGAATGGAGGCACTGAGACCCAAATCTTCTGGTTCCAGGCCACTCTGCCTCAACACAGATCTACTTACCTTGGGCAACCTTTTTGTGCCTCAGCCTCCACATCTCTAAAATGGTGACAAAAATAGTAACAACCTCACCAGTTTATTGCGAGAAGTAAATAAATTTTTGTAAAGCACCTACAACAGTGTTTACCACATAGTAAGCACCATTTTTATTATTCGTATGCAACCAGGGGAAAAGATTTTTCTGTTATTCAACTAGAATACTTTCTCCCCACCACGTTCCTTTCAACAGCAATATTTTAATTTTGTCTTCCTGCTAAATGATTTGACTTAAACAGTCTTGGGATCTCAGATTCCCTCCATGGATCTAATCCCTGGTGAAGTGCTGGTTTCCCTGTAGTTGCATTTCCAATTTCTGGTTGTATCGTATCGCCTGCAGCATTCATGTTCAAAGTCCTTCACCATCTGCCCCTACTCTATCCACCTACTTCACTCGCATAGGCCAGGCACTTTTAAAAGTGCCTAGCTGCAGTTGGGCTTGCTAACTTCCCCCTCAGTTCAAGCTCTTTCCTGGAACCCACCACGCCCTTCCTCCCCTCCACTTACCTAAAACCTTTTACTCAGGGTTATGTTCAAGTCCTAGGACTTCCAGGAGTCCCCTTTCAGTTGCACTGCTGTGGGCCAGGGAATGCAGGCTGGCAAGCACCTGGAGAAGAGTAAATAATGAAGATGGGTTGAGCATACCAAAACCGAGTTACGGATCTTGCTGAGTTTCTCGACTCACAAAGGGTATTTATAAAATGTTACTTACATATTTTATTATTTATAAACGATGCCTAGGAACTGGAGTTCAGGCTCCTGGGTCTGGCTCTGCCAAGAATCAGGTGCATCACTGTGGACAAACCACCCACTCTGGACCTCAACTTTCCCATCAGTAAATAGGAGAGTGGAGGGTCCCATCTTGCGCTGAGACCTTCAGAGACTAAGCTTAGTTGGCTTTTGAGGACCACATTTGAATGCCCGGTATGCTCTCAGCTTCTTTTCTGCAATTCCTTCTAGCTCCACCCGAATGTGTGTTTTTTTGTGAATGTGTGTTTTTGTGCGTTGCAAGCTGGGGGGCGGGGGGATCGATGACCATCTCTTTCCTTGGAAATGTTAACATGTACATGTACATGTTAACATTTACATGTCACCCTCCTGCTTTCAGAACACAGTCCTTAAACTCTACTGCCATTTACATTCTTCGCCCCCAAACTATAAATTCGAATAAATTCAAAACTACGGTCTGTGCACATCTTCTTCCTGGCAGTCTTCCCCTTTTTGATTTCGTTTTATTTACTTATTTTGGTGGGGAGGAGGGTGAGAAACGCCCAGGCAGGGGGGCGGGGTGGGCACCTGCTCACCGCCGGAGAGGCGAGCGCTCTTGGAACGCTGGGCTGGACTTGCGGGTCCTCGTCCCCGAGGACGAGTTGGAGGACCCAGGGCAGGCAGGCCCGGGCACTGCCAGGAGGAGGGCGCCGGCTGAGGTGCTGGAGGACGGCGGGGAGGAGTACCTGATCGCCGAGTACTGAAACACGCCCGGGACCAGGGAGGGGTCGAGCGCCGAGAGTTCAGGGTACGCGGAAGGCCTGGCTGCATCCGGTGTGTGGTGACTCACGGCCCACCCCGAGCGGAGCGCCCAGCTCAAGGGCGGAGCCGCGCAGCCGCGCTAGGGAACCGCGCGCAGGTTCAACAGACCGTGGACAACAGCTCCTCGCCTTCCCCGCAGCGCTGTGGCCTTCTGCGCCCGAACAGGGGCAATGGGACCTGCGTCACTGGCTACCTGGGCTGGGGACAGGGCTGGGTAGAGCCTGGCATTTCGGAATGTCAGGGCTCAGGGAGCCAGACTCTCAATCCGAGTGTCCATAACTCACCTGTAGCCCCTTAATGACGCTTCGGCCTTTCCTCTGACCAGCTGTTCTGGGTTCTGGTGAGCCAGTGTGTGACCAAATACTGGGGAAAGGGTACGGAGTTCAAGGCTTTTGTCGGGGTTCTGAGCCCATCCCATAAAACAGGAAAATAATAGCATCTACTTCTTATGGTGGTTGTAAGGATTAATTTTATTTTTATATTTTTTATAATTTTTTAGATTTTTTTTTTTTTTTTGAGAAAGCGCAACAGGGGGAAGGGCAGAGAGAAAGGGGACAGCGGATCCCAAGCAGTCTCTGAGCAGTGGGATGTGGGGTTTGAACTCATGAACCCAACTGTGAGATCATGACCTGAGCCAAAGTCAGATAGATGCTCAAGGTACTGAGCGACGCAGGTGCCCCAGGATTAAGTTAATATAAATTCATCATTTATTTGGTAGCAGTTTAGAAGTTTTGAATCCTGATAGTAAATAAAAGCAAAGAAAAACTAACAGTATTTTTGTTTGAATAAATTAATGTCACTTTTGTAAAGAATTAGAATCACCATATGTATGAAGTCTATACACCAAAATTTTAATTTGCTATGTCTTTAATTTTCTATGCTATATCCTTCTGGCTATAACTACCCAGACTAAGTCTGAGAGTTTTTGTTTTCAACTGAGATACAATTTACATGTAGTGAAATGCACTTATTTGGTGTGCTGTTCAATGAGTTTATATTTATAACCATAATCAAGATACAGAATATTTTCATTACTCCATAGAGTCCCCTTGTGCCCTTTTCCAGTCAAACCCCCACCTCTACCTCCACCGTTAGCCAAAGTGACTTTTTGATCCTTTACAAAAATCAACTCACTCAACCTCTGAAGATGTAGTCAGAGAAAGTTTCCTAGTGAGGGACATTTTTAATAAGCATCCCTATCAAACTCATAACTATTTCAGTTTAAGATGTCTGTTCATAAATATTCTGCATATTACACAGTGCTCTTTCCGTAAAAATCCATGAGAAAGTGTGTCTTTGGCTTGAATATAAATAATAACTGGTGGTGTTCTTAGCCATTAGTTTCCTTTTACTTTATGATGCCTGTGGACCTTGCTATCACTTAGATAGACTACTGACTCATTCATGCTACTGAATGGCTGCAGGTGGAGGTTTGTGCAGGACCTCTGAGGCATAGTGTTGTCATCCTTCACCACCCTGTTGTTACCAATCCCCATACTTTATTAGCTCCATCCCTGCTGAAATTACATTTTTTTTTTTTTTTTTACTGTGGTTGATTTATGTAGTGCCTTCTTTAGCATCCCAGTGCATAAGGCCAGCTAGTATCTGTGCCTTACTTGGGAAGAACAACAATACTGAAACCTCTTCTTCCTTTTTTAAAAAAACCTTTTATTTAAATCTAAGTTAGTTAGCATATAATGTAGTAATGGTTTCAGGAGGAGAATTTAGTGATTCATCACTGATGTATAACACCCAGTACTCATCCTAACAATTGCCCTTAATACCTGTCACCCATTTAGCCCACCACCCCACCCAACACCCCTCCAGCAATCCTCAGTTTGTTCTCTGTAAGAGTCTTTTAAGGTTTGCCTTCCTGTTTTTTTATTTTATTTTTCCTTTCCTTATCCTATATTCATCTATTTTGTTTCTTAAATTCCACATATGAGTGAGATCATACAGTATTTATCTTTCTCTGACTGACTTATTTCGCTTAGCATAATACACTCTAGTTCCATTCACATTGTTGCAAATGGCAAGATTTCATTCTTTTTGATCACCAAGTAATATTCCACTGTGTGTGTGTATGTATATATATACATGTGTATAGACATGTGTAGGTATATAGATAGATAGATAGATAGATAGATAAATAGATAGATAGATACGACTTCTTCTTTATCCATTTGTCATTCGATGGACTTTTGGGCTCTTTCCATAATTTGGCTGTTGTTGATAGTGCTGCTATAAACATTGCCCCTTTGAATCAGCATTTTTATATCCTTTGGATAAATACCTAGCAGTGCAATTGCTGGGTCTTAGGGTAGCTCTATTTTTAATTTTTTGAGGAACCTCCATACTGTTTTCCAGAGTGGTTGTACTAGTTTGCATTCCCCCCAGTGCAAAAGAGTTCCCCTTTGTCCACATCCTTGTTGTTTCCTTGGTTGTTAATTTTAGCCATTCTGACAGGTGTGAGATTGTATCTTATTGTGCCCTGATGATGAGTGATGTTGAGCATATTTTCATGTGAAACGTCTTCCTTTTGACAAACCTTAAAGGCTGATCTAGATGACCTAAAATTTCCTGGAGGTTATGCCCTATTACAATAGGTAGATGACTTGCTTCTCTGATCCTTGCTCAAGCCTCTTCACAGGTGGACAGCATCCATTTGTTAAAGCTTTTGGCCTTAAAGGGACATAAAGTCTCCAAGAAGAAATTGTCGTTTGTTCAAACTCAGGTTTGATATATAGGGCACCTGATTTTGGAATAAGGACTACATTTAGATCCAAATAGGCTTCATGTCATCTTGAACTTAACCAAAAACCAAATACCAACAATGAGATTTTTGGAGCTAGTTAGCGACTGACTGTAGAAATTGTCCAGACTTCTCTCTTGTGGCCCATCCCTATAAGTTTTACTAAAATCTATAAACCTGACTGTATTATTTAAGAAGACTAAGATGACTTAAAGTCTTAGGAAAGCTTAATAAATCCCTCTTCCCTTGGACATCCCAATTATCAACTTCTCTTCTATGTTAAAAGGAAGGGAATGCTCTTATGGTACTCACCCAAAAACATGGGGCCCACCGTTGACACAAACAGTATTATAGCCAACAGCTAGACCCTATGGTACAAGGGTACCTCTCCTTGTCTCAGCCATTTCTGCCACAGTCCTTTCAGTCAAGGCCACTGAAGAAATAATCATGAGATTCCTCCCCTACAACTATTCTTGTACTCCACGTGGTAGAAGCTTTCTAAATTCTCACCATACTCAACACCTTTCATCTAGTCACCTTGCCTCCTGTAAAATCTTTTTGCTAACCACTTCTCCCAAGATTCTTCCTCACTGTAATAACCTTAACCCTGCTATTTCATCTCCCTTCTTCCACTGACGAAACCTGTCACGACTGCTTAATACCGACAAATCTCCTTCTGACCCCCATGGTGACCTACAAGAAACTGCTCTGAATAATGCTAACCTTTCATGGTTTACTGATGCTTCTTTTTAAAAGGTGAAAATGATACATATTGTGCTAGCTATACAACTGCAACTCCTTTTGAAGTTATTTGGGTGGCACCATTGCCTTTGGCTACCTCAGCCCAGCAGGCCGAATTGTACGCTGAGGCCTGCATTTAGCCAAGGGCAAACTGCAAATATTTATACTGACAGTAGATATGCCTTTGGAGTGGCTCATGACTTTGGAGTGCTACAGAAACAGTGAGGCTTATTATGTGCCATACAATTATTAGATGCTATACTTTTACTAGCTGCTTTCACTGTCATTCAGGTCCCTGGGCATTCCAAACCACCTTGCTGATGTTTCCACCAAGAACACTGCTCTAGGGGCTCCTGAGTGTCAGTTGGTTAAGCGTCTGACTTTGGCTCAGGTCATGATCTTGCAGTTTGTGAGCTCAAGCCCCACATTAGGTGTCCTGCTGTCAGCACAGAGCCTGCTTCAGATCCTCTGTCTCCCTCTCTCTCTGACTCTCTCCCACTCACACACTCTCTGTCTCTCAAAAATAAACTTAAAGGGTCACCTGGGTGGCTCAGTCAGTTAAGCATCTAACTTTGGCTCAGGTCATGATCTCACAGTTCGTGGGTTCGAGCCCCATGTTGGTCTCTGTGCTGACAGCTCAGAGCCTGGAGCCTGGTTTGGATTCTGTGTCTCCCTCTCTCGCTGCCCTTCCCCAGCTCATGCTCTGTCTCTCTCTCTCTCTCAAAAAATAAACATTAAAAAAAATAAAAATAAAAAATAAACATTAAATACATACATACATACATACATACATACATAAAAGAACACTGCTCTCAAAAGAATCAACAACCAAGCCTCTGTCATGGTCCAAAAGGATGTTCCCCCAATGATAATCTAGAAAAAATGGCTAGAGAGGCTCAACAATTGTCCCCAGAAATGCAAAAACAAAATTAGAAATCTACTAACTTTTGGTTCAATAAAAAGAGAAGTTTGGTTTGGCCCAAATAGAAACCCAGTCCTACCAGAGGCCTTAAAATTCCCATTTCTGACTACTGTACATGCATTGAATCATTGGTCCACTGATAAAATTATAACTTTTATGAACCCATACTGGTGAGAAAATACCTATAGAGCTGCAAAAAGTGCTTATTTTGCTTGCTCCACCTGCCCCAGATACAACCTAGAGAAATACAAAATACAGCTGCTGCTGGAAACTTTAAATTCCCCAATGGGCCATTCGAGGTTTGGCAAATGGATGTCATTCAGCTTTTTCCACCTCAGGGATAAAATTATGTTTTAGTCATGGTTTGTATGTTTTCTCACTGGACATATGTTTTCTCTCCTTTTAGGCAAGTTACTGCCCCTTCTGTGGCTAAAATCCTATTAGAAAAGATTATGTCTAGCTGGGGAACCCCCCTCGAACTGCATAGTGACTGGGTAACTCACTTCATTGGTCAAGTGCATCAGAAGGTCTGTGCTACTTGGACACTTGTACAACACTTTGTGCTTACCACCCTCAATCCTCACATCTAGTTAAATGTACCAATAGCATCATTAAGACTCAGTTGGCAAAAATTGTAGAGACTCCTCAAATACCCTGTGGCCAAAGGCAATGCCATCAGTCCTTCTAAGTCTTAGGTCCACACCTTCCGGAACTCATACACTTGCACCCTTTTTGATAATCACACGGCACCCAATGCACCTTGCTCCTGTGTCCTTTGATATACAGCTGATTAAAGGAAGATATACTTCAATAGTATAAAGACCTAATTGCTTCTGTTCAAAATAACCATGCTTTAGTAGAACCATCTTTCCATAGTACACTCCCAGGAGGTGAATACCTCAAGCATTACTCCTTATAACCCAGAGGTTTTTTCTCTTGGAAAAGACAGACTAGACTCTCTTCAACTTCATTGCAACAACCCCTAGAAGGGGCTGTTTACAAACCCTAATTCTGCCAAAATCTAGGGAATAACCCTTGGACCCATGTGTCACATCTAAAGAACGCACCAAACCCCAACTGGGCCTGCACATCAACTGGTGACCTGAAAGTAAAGATTTCCAGGAGTTGAAGCAGATGGCAGCTGAAGGAGACAGCTTTCCTAAGATAACCAGCCAAGGCCTATAAACCTTCTTTCCCTTGCTCATTTTCACCCTTTCTTCAATCTCTCTTTCATTGTATGCATTTGCCAATCCCATGTAAAAGGGGGAAACTGCTCCAATTGTTAGATTTGCCATCAGAAAACTCAAATCTGTCCATTATAGCAGTGACTCCTTAGTTCAACCTGTAATGAATTTTGCTGAAATCCCAGATGCCACTGTATGCCCAATTGTTCCACAGGTCCCTTTTATAAAGTTAGAATACTAAATCCATATACCTGTGTTCCTTACCTCAATTTAACCCAACCCTGCAGTGGGAGAATGAGATCCATTAAAAATATATATAAAAGATACTGCACAGCATTCAGCATAAATCAGACTATTTGTAGGCTTGCTTTCAAACCCATGTATTAGGGTGGGCTTTCAATATGTAATAATAACACTGTTGGACTTTTGGCTGAATGTTGCTAATGCCTCCATTACCAACCAAAGGGTCCATAAATACTAATACTTGTGAGAGAGCCCTATGTACTCCACTTGGCTACTCCTCATATGAGGAGGTTTTGGCAATGGCCCCTATACTTGGGCAGCTCACTGTCATGATGGCTGGAGGATCAAAGGACAATGTGCTCTTCCTGTATTTACTGTTCTGTTTTCTCTTCATAACAAACCAGAAGCCTACCACTGGTCTACCCCATTAAGCCTCCACAGCCATCTTAAACAGGAACTTCCAGAAGGCATTCAGGACTTTGGGTTTGCTGGAGGAAAAGACTTTCTCCCTTGGACCAGAGTAAGTACCAATGAACACATGACCAGAAATCTGTCCCTGATATTGGGAGAGTTAACCAACCATAGCCAAGACAATAGGGGCCCAAACACAGTCACGTGACTCGCTGCCTAAAGTAGTTTTGGATAATTGAATGGCCCTCAATCATCTACGTGCTGAACAAGGAAGGGTTTGAATAGGCAAGACCACCTGTTGCACATGGATAAATTCTTCTGGGGGACGTAGATGCCCAACTGCATAAAATTAGGGAATAAGCACATTGGCTATAATAAATTTCATGTAATGATCCATGGTCCTTTGGCTTCTGGTTACCTTCAGGTTGGGGTTCCCAGTTTAGAACCATCTCACAAACTGGATTTGTCACATTGCTTTTAATTCTGTTTTGTATAATAATTTTTAAGCTTTGTACCCATTACCTGTCAAACCTTTGTAGAAGCAACATACCAAATAGGGTGATGCTACTCACCCTCAACTCAACACTTCAAGATGATCTCCAATGGTTATTTATGACCCTGATAAGATATAAACTTTAGATGGGAAATGCCTGAGAGTTCTTTCCCCTACCCTTCCTTGTTACTCAAATGTGACCTCAATGTTTTCTCCAACCTGTGCACTTTCCCTCTGACATGGGACATGACAACCAGGAAAGGTCCTTCCCGGTACCAAGGGACAAAATCACTAAATGCAGAAAAACTGACTCTTGATCAGTGATGCTTTCAAGGAGATGTCTTGAACAAAAGGGGGAAATGTGAAGATAAATAAAAGAAAGCCTCATTCAAAATGGAGTCAGGCCGCCCTGAAGAGGAAAGCTCTTATGCATATACCATGCATTACAGCTTATTTTATATACAGCTTCCTTTACTACCCCAACTAGAGGGATGAAGATTTTCTTCTTGCCCAGCAACAACCCAGCCAGTGAGAAACTGCCACATCTCAACCATTGAGAAGTAGCCACAACCCTGAACTCTGGCTCTCCTCTAATAAACTTTCATTCAAAACCACCCCTCCCAACTTTCTCCATTCCTCTATAAAAGCAAGCCCCTCTCATTTGTTCTCTGGATCTTGACTATGTTTTACCAGAGTTTGCATGTCCCAAATTGCAATTCCTCTATTCCTGCATAAACTCATTTTGCTGGTAAAATAACTGGCTATTTTATTTTTAAGGTTGACAACACCTACTGACATTTTTTCTTCTTGGTCAAACATTGGAAAATGTTTCTCATCAAGGACATCAAGGACATGGTCAGAAAACCAAAGAACAATCTGTCAGTTGGCTCCAAATAACTGCAATAACCATTACACTCTTCTATACCCCCCCAACACTCCCCATACTCACCAGGCTTAAATAATAAAGACACTTATTATCTTACATAACAAAATGTCTACACATATCTAGATTATCTTACTATATATATATATATATATATATATATATATATATATAACAGAAATACAGAAATCCCCAGGGTTAATTATTTGTTATCATCAAGTATCCAGTTCCTTTCATCTCTCTGCCCCACTAGTCTCACTGTGTTAGCTTTGTCCCCAAGCTGGCATCTCTGACAGATATAAAGTCCAATTACAATTACAGACAATGTCCAATGGGAAAAGACACTATCTCTTCTTTTAAGGATGAAGAAGCTGTTAAGAAAGCCTCCTCCCGTGCTCCCCTCCAAGACTAAACCAATCACTGTTAGATTATGAGGGTTTTTTTGATCAAGGATAAAACATCTTCCCTGAGAGATGGATACTTATACAAAAATCAAGATTTTGTTCATAAAGGAAAGAGTGAATGCTAATCTGCCAAGAACTAATATTTATCTGGCATTTTACTAGTGCTAGACATTAGCGTAGATACTAGAAAGACAGAGACATTGAAGATTTAGTTCCCCATCCCCAGTTTTATTGAGGAAGACATATTGCAAGTATCTTCATTAGTCACCAATTCAGTATTATTTGCCATTTTGAGGCTTTTGCTGAGAAACAAACTTGAGGGACTCAAACCTAATCTCTGAGATGTTTCATCTGTAAGGTGGAAATAATGGTACTTTTCTTAAAGAGTTGTTAACAATGTCCAGGAGTGATCTTTATATATCCTACAGACATTAAAGACCTACTGTTACCAGGTATATGCTATGACATAGGACCTTCTCTCATGGAGTGAACCCAGCCATGTGATCTCATTTTAGGCTGCTGACTCATGATATTTTTAAAATGTTTTTTTAATACAGTGTTTACATTTTTTAATGATAAAAGTAATGCATACTTTCAGCAGAAATGTTGGGAAAGCTTCTAAAAATCTTTCCAAAAGAAATACCCACACTTGTTCATGAAGATAAGTGTTCCCGAATGTTCTTTGCAGAATTGTTTCTAATAGCTGAAAGTTGGAAATAACCTCAATATCTGTTTACAGGGAAGTAAGTTTGTGTTTCCTTTTCCTAAATCATGGCATAATTATGGAACTGTTTAAAACCATGAGGCGGATATTTAAATCAGTGGACTTTGGGTAAATAATCAAGCTCACATGGAAAGAGCTTAGAGATATTTTGTTAAGTAAAAATATCAAATTTGAGAATGAAGAATATATATGGTCTTATGTAAAAAAAAAAAAAAGAAGAGCTGTGTGTGTGTGTGTGTGTGTGTGTGTATAAAATGACTGAAAGGATACACATCAAGTTGTTAATAATGATTATGATTACCTCTCAAGAGGATAATGGGAGAGTTTGCCAGGAGAAGTTTAAGGGGAAACTTTTAATCTTTCACAATTAGAATTTTTACATATTATATGTGTAAAAAAATTTTGGAAAACACAGAAAAAACATAATCACTCACATTTCATCATTCATACTGTATATACTTAAAATCTTTATTTTTTTCACGTGTTTGAAAAAAATGTGGGTCCTTTTGTATATACAATTTTTTATCCTATTTTTAACCACTAAGCTTTACATTGTAAGCATTTCTGTCATTAGTGATAGTATTTTTAGCATAATTGATTCCAAATGCTCAGATAAGGTAATGCCTCTAGCATAAACTCCCTTTCATATTGATACAAAGAAAATGAGGCCCTGAAGTTCAGTTGCTCTCCAACCGCAGTATTGTCAAAACTGGTTCATTTGAAGGGAAACAGAAGGACAGATAACTGAAAAACAGGGTATTAAACAAGTCTTTGCCATTTCATGTCTTCATTGTGTAATACCACACCTAGTTAAAGCATGAGAACTAAAAAAAAAAAAAAAAGAGATTGAGAGAGCGCTAACAGGAAATGGTTAATAGGCAGGGCCCCTTGAACTCTTGCAGACCTAAAAGATTCAAAGGTAAACATACCACAGAATAGGATTTCAATATACATTTGTTAAAATGAATTAAAGTTGGGGGAGGGGGGATGAAGTAAAGGCTTTTTAGAAGAAACCAGAAAAAAGCTAGTACAGGAGACATTGGAAGCCCAAAGCAGCTGTCCACATATCAATTCAATTCAGAAGACTTGGTGAACATATTCACTTGGGCTAGGCAATAATACCCAGATATTGAGTCAAACATTTTTCTAGATGTTTCTGTGAAAGTATTTTTTAGATGAGATGAGCATTGAAATCAGTAGATACTGAGTAAAGCCGATGATATTCCATGACAGAATCGGGCCTGGCCAATTCAGTATGGAGGCCTTAATAGAAAAAAGACTGACCTCCAGCAAGGAAGTAGGAAGTCTGACAGCAGACTGTCTTCTGACTTGATAAAGGAAGTTTTCAACTTTTAATGTTTGTGGGCCAGGCTCCCATGCTCCTAGGGAAGCTGTACTTTAACATTTACCAAGTCAAATTGATTCGGCAAAACCTCAAAGCATGGGCTCTATTTCTGCCCAGGGTACACATTGTACATCTACTTCATTGAAGAAAATAACCAAAGAGGTGCATTCTGAGCATAAAAGATAAGAAAAAGTAAGAAATTTCCCTGTTCCCACACGATTAAAGTCAGATAGCCCCTTGCATATACTAGAAAATTAAGAGAAGGCCTACAACTTACTGAAATGTTCTTCATCTAATTATTTGTAACTTTTTGTGTGAAATAAATGTATATAACCCTACATCAAATGTTCCCTTACTGGAGCACTCTCTTCTTTGTGAAGACTGTGTATCTCAGGCAGCTGTCCTAACTTGAGCTTGAATAAAACTCTCTTCCTTTTTCTTTTTTAGAAATTCTAAAAGGTTCATTCATTTTGTGTCAATAGACTTGAGCTGCAGCATCTGCTCTTTCCTGGGTCCCCAGAGATTTGGACTTGCCAGGCTTCACAATCAGGTGGGTCACTTCCTCAGAATAAATCTCTTTCTCTCCATATATATACATATTGACTCTGTGTCTTTGGAGAACCCTTACTTATACAGCACATAAAATGTGTCAGGTGCTTTGCCAGGTGCTCCCCAAAGTTACAGAGGTAAGGCAAAAATCATGCTACTAGAGGAGACTTGGTAAAGTATAATGACATTAGGCCATGAGGACTGTGACAAGGGGGAATGTTCAAGATACAAGGTCGGCAGATATGAGAGAGACATTACCATCTTAAGAGTGTTCAGAGAAGGCGTCCAGAAAAAATAACACCTGGGCTGATTTTTGAAGCATAATTAAGAAGACAATTTAAAATTGCCAGAAGTCCAGTGATAACCCAAACAGCCAGCACGTGGGAGAAGCAAAAAAAAAAAAAAAAAGGAGGAGAAGGAGAAGAAAGAGGAGAAGGAGAAGTAGTAGTAGTGAAAGTGAAGATGCAGGTTTAGGTTGGCATATTCTCCCGAGCTGAGGCACAGTTGCTCATCCCCAGAGCAACTAGCTAAACATGCATCTGCAGTATGGTGAAAATGCCAACAAAATATTTGTGGAAATTGTGGCAATAATGAGTGGAAGTATGACATACCACGGCCAGGAATCATCTATGTGGATTCTTTCTAAATGAGCCCGGTTAACTACATGTAGAAAATGGATCCAGAGAAAAGTAACAGGCAACAACAGAAAGGATGCTAAACTGGGTAACTCAGAGAAAAAAAGCAATGGAGAGCCGAGATTTTGTTTCACACAGGCGTCGTTTTGAGGAGCTTGGTGATGATGCTCTATTGCCCTGAAGTGTTTCTGTTTATTTGTTTCGGGCTTATAATGGACACAAATGCTCCCCACTTCTGTGGATGACTGAATGAGAGAAAATCATCTTAAATTAAAGCAGGAGATAGTTTGGTTGTGTTTAGGGAAGTTTTTTTTTTTTTTTTTTTTTTTCCTGACAAAACTGGTAAGGGCTCCCTTCAAAGGACGTTGCAGCATGTTACTGCGTGATCCTTTGAGAAAAGAAGAGACAAGTACTGTGTCCAGGAGAATCGAGGCTTCTGTGCCTGAGGGTAGGGACCTGCTCTGGAATCCTGGCCAGTCCAGGATTTGGGGGAATTAAGAGTCACTACAGCCGTTGGCTGCCCCTCCCCCTACCCACACTGTCCACCAGAGCTGTTAACAAATTTACAAAAGCCACTCTTTTCAGTTTTCTATTTTATTTTCCTTGTCTCCTGAGAAACATAGAAAGGAGCCAATCACCAGGCAGGAGAAAGAGAAACTAGAAATGATCTTGGTGCTTTCACAACGGGACTGTATAGTGCCGTGAAAGCAAGCTTCAATGAATTAAAGGTCATGTGAATTGAAGATTTTAACAGTAGGGTGTTATTTACTGTTTAAGCCCTCTATGCTACTTATGCACCCCTAAAATGGAGTAATCAACCTCCTTTACTTTCCTCCTTCTTCCCCCTTCTTCTTCCTCTTCCTCCTTCTCCTCTCCTTCCCTTCCTCCCCCTTCTCCCCTTTCTTCCTTGAATATTTTTCTGAAAAGTGAAGTAATAGTTGCCATTTGTTTCTTATTGACAATGTAATATAAACTGAAGGGGAAAACCAAAAGGCCAAAACAAAAGGTCACAGTGTCCAGATTTCAAAAAGGCAGATGGGGAGTAGTAGTTGAACTCTATTCATAAAATTAAAGAGAAATCGCATGGCTTGATTAGAAAGGGGAATTTATCTCTCAGCAGGTCTTCCCAGAAACAGCACCATTTAAAGCACACCTTGCATAGATATTTAGCTGCTGTTTGAATATGAGAAGGAATTTGAGGAATTGAAGCCTCTGCAGAAGAGCAAGTACCCACCATAAAGGCAGAATTTGATGAAGAGCTTTTAAAACATTTTTTAAAATGTTTGTTCATTTTTGAGAGAGAGACAGAGAGACAGAGATAGGGCGCAAGCAGAGGAGGGGCAGAGAGAGGAAGACACAGAATCCGAAGCAGGCTCCAGGCTCTGAGCTGTCAGCACAGAGCCCAACAGGGGGCTCAAACCCACAAACTGTGAGATCATGACCTGAGCCGAAGTCAGACACTTAACTGACTGATTCACCCAGACACTTAACTGACTGAGCCACCAAGGTGCCCCCAGTGAAGAGCTTTAACAGTGCTCTCAGACTAAATCCCTTCAGCTTTGGACTGATTTCTGTGGTGGCCACGGGAGGAGGTTGAGGGACTCTCTAGTGGCCTGACACCACTAGGAAACCTGCCTAAACCGGCTGCCATTGTGAAGTCATTGGTTTCACTCTAGATTCTCTACCCCAGGCTTCACCATAGGAGTGGCTACTTTCCATTTCCTGGAGGCTGTATTTTTACTCACTGAGAGCCAGCCTAGTGAGCAGTCAAGTCTGTTAGGAGTACCAGAGGCCCATTGCAAACCCTAGGAGGGGATCGTGGGGATCCAGCTGGCCAGCTGAGCTTCTGTCCCTGTGGGAGGGAAATCCCAACAGGATTGGGAGAAGCAGAGAGGCCAATGACCATTTGGTAGAAAGTGAACCAAAGGTTTCAAAATCTACTGGTGGATGGATCTCCCAATCTAAGGGTGGGAAATCATGACTTACAGAAGTGAGCTACTGCTCTGGAGGAGGTATGGGACTCCTATTCTGCAGGCCCCTATTCAGCTGATTGCTCTGGTCCTTTTCTCTGCTATCTCTTGCTTCTTTTGCTTAGGGCCCCTCTACCTTGTTCTTATTTCTCCCATTCTGTTCCTCTTTGCATCCCTATTGCTTGACACAGTTCCAGGTTCACAGTACAAACTCCATACATTTGAGGGGAATTGGCTTGACATGCCAAAGGAGTGGTACATACATTAGAAGCAAAGAGAAAGGAAAGAGCAGATGGGGATTAGAAGAATCAATGACAACTTCTTGAGGAAATGGCATTTGGTCTGGTCCTTTCAGGAAGGAAGATGTTTGGATGGGCAGAGAGACAGGGAAAGGCACCTAGAAAGTTAAGGAACAGTCAAGGTTTTCAGGCAGAGAGAAATGTAATGCCAAACGCAGGCAGAAGAGGAGCAGTGGGCATTGGGGATAGAGCCCTTAATTTAGACAAGGTTTAACTCTGAATTTCCACTGTTCTTTTCATTTTAAGAATTCCAGTGATTTCCATTTCAGAGAACCAGAAAGCGCGTGACAGCATTCAGAGAGGAAGAGAAGACCACTCTTACACTGATAATGTTTCTACCAGCTTTAGCAGACTATGGCACCACTTGGGAGGACCATGGTCTTAAAGCCTAGATCTTGCCACCCCATGCTGGGTGCAGGTTATAAACAACTTTGAATGAAGCAGGGAAAGGAGCCAGAGGAGCATTTCATCCCCTCCACTGAGAGGCTGAAGGTCACTGCAACTGTAAAGTGGAAGTTGTTAACATCCTTCCTCATCATTATTCGAAATATGCAGCTGAGGCTCAGACCAAGACACAGATGAATGAAAATGCTCACCAAGCTTTTTTTTTTTTTTTTTTTTTTTTTTTTTTTTTTTTAACAGAGAAGATGAAAATGCAGTGGGCCCCTGTCATATAAAGTCTTACCGACATGCTTTGTAGAACTTGAATATTCTAAGAGCAGTCAGCCACTGAACCTTGGCACAAACTTATCACTGGCGTGGAGCAAGGTGCCTCTGCCTCCCCCATTTCTTACCCACACTCTCTTTGCTCTTTCTGGCTGCTTTCATAGAGATGGTGCCTTTGCCAATAGACAAGAAGTAGAAGAGGCAATGTTTATTAAATAGAAGCTGCTGCCTCTCCTGCCACGCCAACTCTACAATACATCTGTTTCTACTGCCACGTTTCTACCTCTACAGAAACATGGCCAAGATGGGAGGGACATGAAACCCCCCTACCTTGGGCTGATATTGTCTTGAGGTAAGAAGGCAATATTGATTAAAACACCAGTATTTCAAATTGTCTCTTTATTTGGCACCCTGAAGTTTTTTCACCTTCTAGAACACTGTATCATAGTGACATTAAAGTTGAGTCAGAGGTGACCTTTTCTTCTCTAACAGGGAGAAAGACAAGGTCCTTCTCACTGCAGGTAAGTTTTATGAAAGAGTCCATAAAGAAACTGAAAACCTGGAAATGGATTGTCTTAAAATTACCAGTGCCTGCATACCCTTTGAAAACGTGCAGGCAACTTTGGGGGTAGAGGTATCTCAGTTTGAAGACCCTCCCTTCAACCCAAACAGCTCCATCTCCCAGCAGAGAGGCACTAACGCTGTGGATGCTACCAGGAGAGATACTATACAGGTGGACCTATCAGATCACATTGTATTAACTGCTACTCACACGTGTGCGTAAGACTTGTCTCAAAGGCAGTCAGCAATTTTCTGAGGCTAGGGCATTAGCTGAGCATTGGGACACATTCCCCCAGGTGAGGTCCAGGCCTGGGGAGAGCCTGAGCACAGTCGTGAAATGGAAGAGACTTTATTCTTTCCTTCTCTTCCCTCATGATGATTGTCACTCCTCCCCACCCTGCGGACACCCAGAGGGTGTCATCCTTCCATATCAGCTTTTAGTATGAAGGGATTTCAGTGCCTTCCTTAACACTGAAAAATATTAGGATAGATGGCAGCTTAAACTTGATTTTTTTTTCCAGGGAAGTTTACTTTCTAATAGCCTGAAGTCAATATTTCAGACATTTCTATACCATATTCACAAGGTTTACCATATTCATGTATCATATTTACTGTCTTTTTTTTCCTCTAAATTGACTCACATTTCTACAAATTTAGATAGAAAACTATTGTATCTCTACCATATTCCTGCACTGGCAGTGTGGAGCCTGCTTGGAATTCTCTCTCTCTGCTTTTCCCCTGCTCGCTCCCCCCCCCCCACAGAAAGAAAGAAAGAAAGAAAGAAAGAAAGAAAGAAAAGAAAAGAAGAGAAAAGAAAGAGTATCCCTCCTGCCTTACCCTAGATTCTGCAGAAAGCAAAGCTGGAAAAAAAGGCCTAGTTTATTGGGAATGTAGTCCAGTGGTGTAGGACAGGGGGATTGAGACAGGAAAGAAAGAAAAGCCAGTACAAGGGTGCTTTACCACGTTGGCTTTTGCTGCAGGCAACTGGTACTCAACCCCACTGGGACCTTCTGGAGAACCTCGTGAAATGTCTCCTAGAACTCTCCACCTGGAAACTGTCAGCTTCCAACCCCCTCTGGTCAAGAAGTAGCCCCACGGGCACTAACTACCCCCAAATTCCCAGGCTGCACACGTTCAAGCACAAAACTTGCCATAGTACCCCATGCCAAAGCAACAGAGAAGCTCCAGGGGCAGAAGCAAACTGTGAAATGTGCAAAACAGGTCGGCTGCACCAGCATGAGTCAGCTGTTTACCTACAGAATGCTCCAGAATTCTATACAGGGGTAGAAGGCTGATTGAAACAGAAGGGGTGGGTGTGTACTAAAACCTTCTTCATCCTACCCCTTGGTTCTATCACTGTGCTCACCTGAGGTGCCCTCAACCATGGCTACAGTAACTGCAATCCTGTCCAGCATGGCTGCCGGAAGTCTCTTCTGTGAAGGTAGCTGAGGTGGAGGGGTGGGAGTGCAGTTAAGGGTGGCCTGTTGAGCCCAGCACTCTCCAAAAAGTGGCCACTATATATGAGGTAGATGGCCCACTCCTGCAGTGGCAGGGCCATGAGTAGAGAGGGGTAACTCTGGGTGCTAAAACAAAACTTGAGACCGACACAGAAAAAACTGGCCCACAAAGCTCACAGTCTGTCTACCGCCAAAGCCAATGGCTCCCCCAGGCTGCCCAATGCAGTCTTCTCTCCCCTTGAGACTACTGGTTTGTGTGAGGTAGTGAAGGAGGGGCTGTGTGGTTGGTCTAGGCCACACCCTCTGAGGAGATGCTGATAAAAAGGGAAAGCTGAGCAAGCTTCCTCAAATCATACATAGCACCCTACCCATCCCTTGCTGTGACTTAAACATTTCTGGTGAAGAACATCAGATCTTCTAGGGAGTAAAAGGAAGTTGGAAGATATATCACCCAAAGAAAAACTGAGAAACTTGCCATTATTTTGGAGACAGCAAGAAAAGAACATCTCAGAACTGGGGCCTCATCCTTTGATTTTTTTAACACAAGAGAAAAAGAGCAATTGTTCTTCAGCAGGTAAGTACATTTAATATTATCTTAACGTGGGATAGCGGTAGGAATAGTTACCAATAACATGACTGCTTTTTTTTTTCTTAAGTTTACTTATTTATTTTGAGAGAGGGAGCAGGAAAGAGAATCCCAAGCAGGTTCCGCACTGCCAGTGCAGAGCCTGATGCAGGATTCGAACTCACAAACTGTGAGGTCATGACCTGAGCCCAAACCAAGAGTCAGACCGTTAACCAACTGAACCACCCAGGCACCCCAATCTGACTGCTTTTTAAACAAACATACCATCACTCCTATCTCCAAGATGCATACCTATTTCCAAAGGAGCCTGCCGGGGTCTCATTCCCATAGGAGGCTGAGGCTTCCCAGCACAGTTGGAGGATCATCACCAGAATTATGGCTCATAAAATTCTGGTGAATAAATGAATCCAAGCTAATCCTGGTTAAAATGGAGTGTGGCTAATAAAACAATCAAGGGTGGCTGGAAAATGACCTCTGGGGTGGTTCCCAAAGAGGAGGCCCAAATGTCCTCTGGGTAGCATTGGACTATGTCTGTGGTGGCAACCTCAGAAGATCACATTGAAGCACAGCATTCTATTTCAGTTCTAAATTTTGATATATTTACTGAAAAAAGTCAGCTTACTCACATTATAGTACATAATATAACTAAGTCATATTTGCAATATGTCTTTTCCCTTTCTACTGATAAATTTTTCTATCTGAATCTGTTTTCTATCTGAATCTGTTGATTCAGATCCTCTACCCCTTTAAGACATGTCTTTGTTTTTATATATACATATATATACACATATGTATATATATGTATATATATATATATATATATGTATATGTATATGTTAATGTATTGAGAAGGAAGTACTTTCGTAACTTAAGTACTGCCTTGGACAAACTATGCCCTCACCGATATTTTGTGTTTCTTGGTATGTTTTGAAGAACACCAGAACTTTGGCTAACCGATATTGACTGCCCTTGTAGTTCTCTGTGCTTTTACCCAAAGTCTTAATCATCTCCATAAACAGAGCCATTCTATGGGAGAGCTGTGGTTAGTTTGGGGAACATGTACAAGGCAGGGTTACCTCCTTGGAGTTCCCCCAACCTTTGCTTTTCCCACAAGATTGTCTGCTTTAGAAGTTTCTCAGATTAAGATCGCCAACTCATTTCAGGCAGGCAACTAGGGAGTTTTACAACCCATACTAGGCCGACCTTCCTTCCTGGGTGACTCTTTTTCCTTTCCAGGTTTGAAAATAAACCCACAACCTTTTATATTCAGGAGTTTGGAGACCCAGGTACACCATTCATGGTGTGTTTTTGCAAACATCACAGGAGAACCCTCTGTATGAGACGATTGAATTGTCTTCTGCTCCTGCCTTGTGCTTGCTGGGAGTTACCCATGTCTAACTTGGTTTGAAATTGTTTTCATTCTCTACCCTACGCAGCAAAAGCCATGGATCACGCAGCAAAGTGGAAAACACCACTACTGAAGCACCCATATCCCAAGCTCTTTCCGCTCTTGATGCTAGCTAGTCTTTTTTACTTCTGTTCAGGTAAGGAACTTTCAGGAACTTGACTGAGTTTGCTGCTTCAAAGTTTAGGTGGTGGTGTTTTCTGTGCTGCCCCCTTCTGTCACCCTGCAAGCTAACCTTCGGGGGCTGGATTTGGGAGGCTGTTGAGAAGAGCAGGGCTCATCCTGCTGAAGGATGGTTCTGACTTTATTTTTAAAATCCAAACAAAATATCTTCTTTCTGCTGAACAGCATACTACCTGGTTTCCCCAAAGTAAAGAGAAGAATCTGGCTTCAGCATGGTTTGCCGGTTTGCAAAGAGTCTGACATCAAAGGTCCTTAAAAGGTCTTAAAAGCTGCTAACTTAAAGCATGTCTGCACTGCAGGCATCACCCAGAATATCTAAGTGTGAGGGAAGGAGGCAGATGGATGGGGAGAGGAGTTTGGGCACATGGATTACTGGCCCGCAGTGGTGGTCGTCGTATATTTTCTGTCCTGGGCTGGAAATTTTGCTATTTCACATGGTTGCTGAATCAAGAGAACTGTGACTTAAGTTTCACAATTTATGCATCAGATATTATATATATATTTGGCAGTTATATGACCTTTCCAACAGTTACAGTTTTCTTCTGGTAAGTTAGGGGAGCACCCTCAAGTCTCCTGGGGAGTCTAAAGAGTTTAAAAATACTTAGAAGGAAACTTATACAGGCTTCCTGGAAATAATGTGTGTGTGGAGGAACCAATGAAAAGGAGAATATAAAATTAAAACCAGAGTTTTAGCAATTATAGCAGGAAAATTAGAGGCAAGTGGAAGGAGATGATCTTTGAGCTAAAGAAAAATATTTAGGAAAGCACTTTGTCCTATAGCTACAGCCAGATTTCTTTGTTGCTGTACTGAGTCAACAAACAAATCCATGAACTTCTCATGCTTGAACACCTACTATGTACTTAAAAACTGTGCCTGGGAATCCTGTCCTCTAAGAGATTTGAGTGTGTTAGTTGGAGAAGGCAAAAGTAACCCACAGGCAAGTAAAGAGCAGTGAAGGGCCTGGTTCTGACTGTAAGAGCCTAAGACCAGGGAGGGCTGGGGCAGCTGGGCAGGCTTCTGGTGGAGGATGGGCAATGATGAGAGAATTCTGAGTAGGACAACAGCACAGAAAAAGGCACAAAGGTAAGGATGAGTCTGGCACAAGCAGTCTTCCTTTTGTTTACTCATTTATTAATTCAACAAATATTGAGCATCTCCTATGTACAGGAGACTTTTCTTGGTCCTGGGGACAAGTTGTGAGCAAAATTGGTGAGGCTGTTGTCTTCATGGAAGTTATAGTCATTAGGAAGAACGTGAAAATCAATCAAAGAATCACTCAAATGAATGTATGAGCAACAAGCAATGTCTTCCTCTGCCAGGAGAGAGTGGTGAGGGAGATCTGGGTGAAGGTGGGAGAGCAGCATGTGGAGGAAACAAAGGAGCAGGAAAGTGAAAGCAGCTGGTGTTGGGGCAGGCGGAGGCAGGGACCAGATTCCATGGGGCTTGAAGGCCATGGTCAGGAATCTGAATGTTATTTAGAGCATACTGGGAAGCCATGGAAGTGTTTTAAGGAGTTGTGACATGGTCTATACCAGTGCTGCTCACACCTCGATGATACATATCAATCACCCAGGGGCCTTGTCAAAAGCAGGAGATTTTTAGGGCAGTGAAAAGACTCAGTATGATACTGTAATGGTGGATACATGTCGTTTTACGTTTGTCAAAACCCATAGGATGTATAGTGTCAAGAATGATCCCTAAAGTAAAGTGCAGACTTTGGTGATAATGTGTTAATGTGTGTTCATTGATTGTCACAAATGTACCCTCTGGCATAGGATGTTGATGGTAGGGGAAGCTGTGTGCATGGACAAGATGGAGTATACAGGAACTCTCTGTACTTTCTATTCATTTTGCTATGAACCTAAAACTGCTCTAAAATAAAGTCTGTATATTTTTTTGAAAAATACAGTTTCTGCCTAGGTGGGTCAGGGAGGGGCCTGAGATTCTGCATTTTTTAACAAGCAGTCAGGTGATACCGACACTGTTGGGCCACAGCCCTTCAGTTTGAGTAGTAAAGTTCTGAAATGACGTTAAAAAAAAAAAAGGTGTTGCTAGAGCAGAAAGAATGGCTTGTAGGGCTAACAGAGGGATTGTGTGAAACCTGTCAGGAGGCTTTTATAGACAGCTTTGATGAAGAGACTGGAGTCAGAGGGAGATGGGGGAATCGGAGGGTGTGTGTGATGTAGAATCAGGGAGAGTTTGCCAGACCGGGTGCAGCTAGGAGCTGAGCATGTCCTGTGGGAGGCAAGACTGGGTGAGATTATGGAGGCCTTTGCTTCAGGGAAAGGGATTTGGCACCCACCTTCCTCTCCTGGTCTGGTCCAGGAAGCTGCACTACCACCCACCCCCAGCCATTGCTGCCCAGGACAGGTGACCTCTTTGTCCTGAAAAGGGAGGGGCCAGCTGAACTCCTCTCCACTTCTGGTTTGGTCTGTGGAGGCAAAACTAAAAACTCATGTACTCCAGAAACTGGTATGTATGTATGTATGTATGTATTTATTTTTAAATTTTTTAAATGTTTATTTTATTTCTGAGAGACATACAGAGTGCAAGCAGGGGAGGGACAGAGAGAGAGGCAGACACAGAATCCAAAGCAGGCTCCAGACTCTGAGTTTTCAGCACAGAGCCTGACGCAGGACTCAAACTCACAAACCGTGAGATCATGACCTGAGCCGAAGTCAAATGCTTAACCAACTGAGACACCCAGGCACCCCCAGAAACTGGTATTTATAAGGCAGAGGATCTAACACGGTCGCTTTCAGAGGGGCTGACCTTGTCAGGCAGCTTTCTCTGAGGTGGGATATCTTCAGGGAAGCACAGCTCTAAGGGGAGTGGAGAGGCCTTTGGTAGGAGTGGGCCACGGACATAAGAAAGGTGTTTCCCGTAAGTTTATGGCATGAGGAAAACTGAGCCACAGGGAAAAGAATGCCCTTAATGCACCACAGACACTCTTCCTGTCATGTATTGTCTGAGCGCTGCTGGCCAAGCATCCTAGAAGTCACAGTTCTTGCTGTGAGAACTCTGATATTCAATGTCCCTGAGCTTTTTAAAGATTTAAGTACTGTTTAGAGACACAAAAGGGTCAGACTTTATACAGAGTGCATAGGCTGGGTCTCAAGAGGAGAGAAAGTCAGGAGCAATGGAAAAACTCAGGTAACAAGTCTGAAGTCTGTTACCTGCTGGAGAGCAGATACTTCTCCCCCTTGTGTTCCCAGCACCAAGCCCAAGGCCAACAGGAGCCCCAGGTGTGCTGGTTCCCTTCATGAAAAGTACTTAGAAGTGTCCCCAAAGGTCACTTCCATTGGAAGGATATACACAGACCATTAGCAGTAAATCTCTAGATGGTGGGGTTATAGATGACTTTTAGGTGTTTCTATATTTTCCATTCTTTCTAAATTTAGTGTGTTTCCTTTAGAGTTAGGGAACATCTTTACTTAAAAAGGACTCTCAAGTCCCAGTGAGCTAACATACAGCCCAACACATGGGGATTTAATCTGTTCTGCCCAGCTGTGGGCACTTGGCTCAGTCCGGATGTCAGCCAGTTACCACAGTGATTCTGGCCTGTCCTGGGTGTGATTCAATAAATCACATGCTGCATATGACAGGAAAGTTAATTAAGGAAATGACAGAAAATTAAGTTTAAAATTTCTGTATAGTGTGTTACAATTAACTTAGCACTTTTACATCTGGGTATTATATGATTTACTTCATATAATCCCCGTGATAATTATGTAAAGTTTTAGTAGAGAATGTATTATGCCCCTTTTGTAGAGATTCCCAAGGAACCAATTTGTCCGAGGTTATGATTCTAATGTGCAAAAACCGATGGAGGCAGATCTCATCTCCTAATGTCTAGTCATGCATTCAGTAAATATTTATTGAGTGCCTACTTTGGGCCAGTCCCTGTTCTAGATTCTGTGGATATAATGATAAACTAAACAGATAAAGCTCCCCCCACCCGACCCCTCATTCCCATAGCCTCAGAAGTAACTACTGCTGAAGATAAACTTGAAGAGAAGTAAATCAGGGCAAGGGACTAACGAGGAGCAGCATGGATGAGGTCTGGGAGGAGGGCACTGGTTAGAGAGAGTCAAAGAAGGGCTCCCTGACAAAGGGAAATGAGGAACTGGGCTGTGTGGATGTCTGGGGAAGCAATGGTACACCTGTCATATGCCCACAACTGCAGAGGCATCTTCTGTGTGTTACCTCACAGAATCCTCATGCCCGCTTTGTTAGGTAAGTGTTGTTGTGCCCTTCTGTAAAATAGTGAAGCAAGGTCAAAATTCAACTAGGTTTTAGGTAGTAATACTCAGATTTCAGGGACCTGAGTCTCCCCTCCAGAGCCACTGAAGCACACAAAACACTTCAGAGACCTTTTAATTGTCTGCATGTAGCAGCCCTGAGTATGGAAGCTGGGTCCTGGTGGAATTTCCAAATTGCCCAGAAGATTTTTGGTTCCTCTTTTCAGTCTGGTTCTTCTTCAGCATGAGTGTGTGGTGAGAGGAGTTCACATAGGAACATTAGGATCCCATTGATGGTTACTGACCTTTAGAGAGACACCCACACTTCTCCTCAGATGGCTGGACAAAAACTCCTCAAGAGTCATCATTGAAGGGGTGCTTGCCTGGCTCAGTCAATAGAGCACATGACTCTTGATCTCAGGGTTGTGAGTTCAAGCCCCACATTGGGCGTGGAGCCTACTTAATTAACAACCAAAAAAAACCTTTTTTTAATTAAAAAAAAAGTCATTAGTCAAAGTAGCTCATTTTCAGTTAAGATTCCTCTTTTTTTCATTTTTGTTATTTTTATTTTTTTATTTTAGAGAGAGGAAGAGTGAGCAAGGGAAAGGGGCAGAGGGAGAGAAAGAGAGAATCTTAAGCAGGCTCCACACTGAAGGGCTCAATCCCACGACCCTGGGACTGAACTGGGACCTGAACTGAAATCAAGAGTCAGACACTCAACTGACTGAGCCATCTACGTGCCCCCGAGATTCCTCTTTTGCTAATGTCACCACATGTAAAAATTACTTAGAAATCCTGGATTCTTTTTGGGTGGGAACAAACAGATCATAGGGAAAGACCCTATTTAGAATCTCAGATGAATGAGCTGCTTTCTGTCGTGGTATCTGTAATGGCCAATCGCAAGACCAGAATCCTATGTATCTGACGTAACTCCTGAGTGAAATGAAAGGACCACAGGGTAGAAGTTGGGAGCAAGAGTTGGGGAAGGAAAGGAAAGTCTTATAGAAGACGTGCCATGTACTAGGGACCTTTCCATTTATATCATTTAATTGAATTTAATTTTACAGTGATTCTGAGAGGTAGGTATTACATACTTTTTACTGATGAGGAATTGGATTAATCAGCAAGTGGCTGAGCTGGGACTAGAATCCAAGTCAGTAGGAATCCGTAGTTGATGCTCCTACATACCAGTTTGCTTCTGCTGTATTTTTTTAATATAAAGTTTATTTATTTATTTTGAGAGACAGAAAGAGAGAGAGTGTGTGTGCATGCATGTGGGGGAGGGGCAGAGGGAGAGAGAGAGAATCCCAAGCAGTCTCTGCACTGTCAGCACAGAGCCCAAAGCGGACCTTGAACTCACAAAGCATTATCATGACCTGAGCCAAAACCAAAAGCCAACAGACCCTTAACTGACTGAGCCACCCAGGTGCCCTCTGCTGTATCTTTCTCAAAAGAGCTCAGGTTGCGGCGCCTGGGTGGCTCAGTCGGTTGACTGTCCAGCTTTTGATCTCGGCTCAGGTCATGATCTCACGATTTTGGGGGTCCGAGCCCTACATCGGGCTCTGTGCTGACAGCCTGAAGCCTGCCTGGGATTTTCTCTCTCTGCCCAATCCCCGCTCATGCTGCGCACCCCCTCCCCCAAATAAATAAACATTAGACAAAAAAAGAACTCAGGTTATTTATCTATTATGTGCTCCTCTGAAGTATATCTTTTCATTTCTTCACTTTCTCAGTTATGTTCCCTAAAGCTGGGGGTGGCAGTGTTCTGTGCAATTGCCAAAAGGGGTGCCTGAGATCATTGGGAGTTTCCTCACACTGCTCTGAAGACACCCGCCATTAAAAAACTTACTTCCTAATGCTGTGGGGGGCCCATGTCCAACCTGATGAAGGCCTGAAGAACAGCTGTTGAGGTAGAGAGGTGCTCGTGCTCCATGATCATGCTATCTAAGAAGAGAGAGGGACTGGAGACTGGATCCTTTGATAGGGCCTCCCCAGGGGATGCCAGGTGGCTCTGGGGGATAAGGGACATGATAGCATTGGTGGGGGAGGGAGTGGCTAGTGAAAGAGCTTGGGCTTGGGGGACTCTGCTTGTAGGTCAAGCGTAGCATAGGAAGAACGGCCATGCCTTCTGAACCAAAAAAATCAGAAAATATAGTCTGCCAGGGGAGTTTGGTGCTACTGATAAACGCTTAGGAGCTAACAAAAAGGTGGAGTTTGGATACTGAAATGTTGGTATTTCTGGAATATACTGATGGGAAAATGGGCAGAATGTTTTAAATGGGACCCTCTAATAGGGTAACTGTCACATGGATTGCGGATAGCTGAAAAGACAAGGACCGGATATAGATCCATTTAGCATTGCTGAAAAGGATAGAAATAGTCTGGGGGGGGGGGTGCACACTAACCTTGTCTGGTGGAAATGAGGGGAGTCAATTCAGCCTGAAGTCATGAGTTCATTCCAGGCCTGGAACAAAAATGACTGTGCTTCTCAAAGCAAAAATGTTCAATGGTGGGGTCTGGCTGGGGGTGTGGGCAGTGTTGGCCTACTTAATCCTGGAACCGGGGCCTAAAGTTGGGGAAACCAATAAACAAGGAGAGTGGCCTGAAAGGTCTGGGCCAGAAAGTGTGAAACAGGGGCAGCTTCCTCTTCTGGGCTTAGTTTTCTCACCTATAAATAAGACAACCAAAATGAACTGACATGGAAGTCCTTTTAAGATCTCACAGTCCAATGATTTCCATATTCCTCATTGGGCTGAGTACATTGTGTACCCATACTTAGCATTCATATGCTAGGTTGCCTAAAGTCCTCCTTTTTCTGGGACTAGTGGACCTTCTCCCTCACTGTCCATCGACAGATGAATGGAAAAGAAAATGGAGTATATACATATGATGGAATATTATCATTATCTTATTATTCCTTAAAAAGGGAAGAGATTCTGGTACATGCTAAAACATGGATGAAACTTGAGGACACTATGCTAAGTGAAATAAGCCAGTCACAAAAAGAAAATACTATATGATTCCAGTTATATGCAGTATCTAAAGTAGTCAAATTCATAGAAACAGAACATTAAGTGGTGGTTACCAAGAAAAAAAAAAAAAAATGCATACAGAGTTCCAGATTTGCAAGATGAAAAGTTCTGGAGCTCTGTTTCACAACAATGTGAATATACCTAATACTACTAAACTGTACACTTAAAAATGGTTAAGATGGTATAGTTTACATTATTTTATTTTTTAAGAATTTATTTATTTTTTAATTTACATCCAAGTTAGTTAGCATATGGTACAACAATAATTTCAGGAGTAGATTCCTTAAACCCCTTACACATTTAGCCCATGCCCCCTCCAACAACCCCTCCAGTAACCCTCTGTTTGTTCTCTATATTTAAGAGTCTCTTATGTTTTGTCCCCCTCCCTGTTTTTATATTATTTTTGCTTCCCTTCCTTTATGTTCATCTGTTTTGTATCTTAAATTCCTCACATGAGTGAAGTCATATGATATTTGTCTTTATCTGACTGGCTAATTTCACTTAGCATAATACCTTCTAGTTCCATCCACATAGTTGCAAATGGCAAGATTTCATTCCTTTTTTTTTTTTTTTAATTTTTTAAAATGTTTTTATTTATTTTTGAGACAGAGAGAGACTGAGCATGAGCAGGGGAGGGGCAGAGAGAGGGGGAGGCACAGAATCTGAAGTGGGCTCCAGGCTCTGAGCTGTCAGCACAGAGCCCGACGCGGGGCTCGAACTCACGGTTCGTGAGATCATGACCTGAGCTGAAGTCGGACGCTCAACCGACTGAGCCACCCAGGCGCCCCTAGATTTCATTCCTTTTGATTGCTGAGTAATACTCCATTGTATATATAAACCACATCTTCTTTATCCATTCATCCCTCAATGGAAATTTGGGCTCTTTCCATACTTTGGCTATTGTCGATAGTGCTGCTATAAACATTGGGGTGCTTGTGCCCCTTCAAAGCAGCACACCTGTATTCCTTGGTAAATACCTAGTAGTGCAGTTGCTGGGTCATAGGGTAGTTCTAGTTTTAATTTTTTGAGGAACCTCCATACTGTTTTCCCGAGTGGCTGCATCAGTTTGCGTTCCCACCAGCAGTGCAAAAGAGATCCTCTTTCTCCGCATCCTTGCCGACATCTGTTGTTGCCTGAGTTGTTAATGTTAGACATTCTGACAGGTGTGAGATGGTATCTCATTATGGTTTTGATTTGTATTTCCCTGATGATGAGTGATGTTGAGCATTTTTTCATGTGTCGGTTGGCCATCTGGATGTCTTCTTTGGAAAAGTGTCTATTCATGTCTTTTGCCCATTTCTTCACTGGATTATTTGTTTTTTGGGTGTTGAGTTTGAGAAGTTCTTTGTAGATTTTGGATACTAACCCTTTATCTGATATGTCATTTGCAAATATCTTCTCCCATTCTGTCGGTCGCCTTTTAGTTTTGCTGATTGTTTCCTTTGCTGTGCAGAAGCTTTTTATTTTGATGAGGTCCCAGTAGTTAATTTTTGCTTTTGTTTCCCTTGCCTCCAGAGACATGTTGAGTAAGAAGTTGCTGAGGCCAAGGTCAGAGAGGTTTTTGCCTGCTTTCTCCTTGAGGATTTTGATGGCTTCCTGTCTTATGTTTAGGTCTCTTATCCATTTTGAGTTTACTTTTGCGTATGGTGTAAGAATGTGGTCCAGGTTCATTTTTCTGCATGTTGCTGTCCAGTTTTCCCAGCACCACTTGCTGAAGAGACTGTCTTTATTCCATTGGATATTCTTTCCTGCTTTGTCAGAGATTAATTGGCCATATGTTTGTGGGTCCATTTCTGAGTTCTCTATTCTATTCCATCGATCTAAGTGTCTGTTTTTGTGTCAGTACCATACTGTCTTGATGATTACAGCTTTGTAGTAGAGGCTAAAGTCTGGGATTATGATGCCTCCAGCTTTGGTCTTCTTCTTCAATATTACTTTGGCTATTCAGGGTCTTTTGTGGTTCCATACACTTTTTAGAATTGTTTGTTCTAGCTCTGTGAAGAATGCTGGTGTTATTTTGATGGGGATTGCTATTTTACATTTTTAAACCACAATAAAAAAAATAGCTCTGGGGACCAAAATGATCAAAACCAAACTGAGTTCTCTGATCATGCTTAGTCACTAGGTACAACACCTTGAGTTTTGTTATTGACAACCCTGAATTCCTGCTTGTGCAGGAGTCCATATTTAATAAATACAAAATCTTTTCTTTCTGCCTCTCCTTAGGTATCATCCAGGTGAACAAGACAGTGGAAGAAGTAGCAGTACTATCCTGTGATTACAACATTTCCACCAAAGAACTGACGGAAATTCGAATCTATTGGCAAAAGGATGATGAAATGGTGTTGGCTGTCATGTCTGGCAAAGTGCAAGTGTGGCCCAAGTACAAGAACCGCACATTCACTGATGTCACCGATAACCACTCCATTGTGATCATGGCTCTGCGCCTGTCAGACAATGGCAAATACACCTGTATCATTCAAAAGATTGAAAAAGGGTCTTACAAAGTGAAACACCTGACTTCGGTGATGTTATTGGTCAGAGGTCAGTGGGATTTTTCTGATTTACTATAAACTGGCAGACTGTTGATGCCCTTAAAGACATACTCCTATTGATTTAGGAGTATTGAAACATTGAAAATGTTACCAAGGAGGGATGTATCTGCATTTAGGGTTAAGTAAGTCTGTAATGTTACAATAAACCCTAACTGATCTCTCAAGACATTCTGGAAATATTGATTAGTGTGTATTTCTTGCATTTTGACAGTCCAAATTCATGGCAGTCATCCTGAAGTGCCTTCTGAATCATAAGGGGACACATTTGATTTGATGTAGCTGTACTATTAACTGCTCTTGCTCCAGTAATATATTCTTGTGAAAGTATATTGAAAGGTATAAGAACAATGCAGGCATAAATATTTTTCAAATAGTATTTGAATGCCTATTACTATGGCTATTATATTATTTATATTTATTATTATATTTGAGGCTCACATCTAATGGTTATTCCTACAAAGTTAGACATTAGAGGATTGGATACATAATTTATGTGGCAGGGAAGAAAATTCATAAATCAAAGTCCTACTTATACGTCTATCGTGAAGGCAAGCATTTCTTGGATAGGAAGGAATCTTGCGGTTATCACAGGTGGTAGTTCTAGAGGATACTAATATAGCCTGAGCCCCTTGCTGAGAAATTACAGCCCTTGACCATTCCCTCATACTTGAAATTCAAACACATTTCTTTTTCTTCCTGGACACTTGGGCCTTTAGTGGAAACTAAACCTATTACTTAATGAAAGATAATCATTAACCTTGATAACAGATCATGTAAGTGGATCCTTGGCAAATTCTTCACTATTCTTCTCTGCAGTCTGCAGCTATTTTGAATCTTTCACTTTAGCACCCAAATCACACTTAAAGCTTAGGAAGTGAGCCAGTTGTATAGAATTATCTTAAACCTCACTCTGTACTCCCTACTCATGAAGACAGCAATAATTATATAGGGGTGTGATTTTAGGTGTTCTTCAAAGCCCACCTTCTCCAAAATTCTAACCGGCATTGATTCTGAGAATCCCCACCATTATTGCTGCTCCTGCTTAGTTTCAGCACTTTTCCCCCTATGAGATCTCTGTTAAAAATGAAAATGTTTTACCTGGGGAGGAGGTAGCACCACAAACATATTAACCTGTATTAGTTAACGCATTGGCTATAGTCCTTCCTCTAATGGAATACCTAATGGGAAGTTGACTTAGGACTATGTACATTTTTTTAAATTTTTTTTTCAATATATGAAATTTATTGTCAAATTGGTTTCCATACAACACCCAGTGCTCATCCCAAAAGGTGCATTTTGATAGAAGGATGAAGAATAAAACCCAAGAGGGAAAAGAGTCAGAGTCTCAGGGAGTGCAAGACTACAGCAGGAGACCAAGGACAGCCAAGAAGGCAACATGAGAGTGCTAGGGGCCTCAAAAGGGCCGGGAGGGGGTGCCGTGGTAGGCACCAAAGTCAGAAAGGGGAAGACAAAAAGGGAAGCTTCACTTGCTTCATTTGACTCAGAACCAATCAATTCTGATTTTTCCATCTCAGAGCAGTGCTTCTCAAATGTTAAGGTTCCTATGAATCACTTGGAGATCTTATTAAAACGCAGAGTCAAATTCAGTAGGTCTGGGGTTGGATCTTCAATTCTGCGCCAACAGACTACCAAGTGATGCCTATATGGCTACTGTATGGTACGGTATGGCACAGTGATGCCTGTATGGTATGGACCACAGTTTGAGAAACAAGAAATTAAATAATCACTTGTTTGACTAGGGTGATCACTGTCCCACTTTGCCTAAGACTGAGAATTTTCCTCAAACGTGAGGTTTTCAGTGCCAAACCTGGGAAAATCTCAGGCTAACCAGGACAAGTTGGTTTCTCTACATTTGCCTAAGATTGCAAAATGATATTATATCAGCATAGCAGTATATAAAAGCCTCCATTAACCAGCATTTGGAGGAAATAGCTATACTAGTTAACAGATTAACTAGGATAACAGATTTTTAGCTTTCTAACATATGTGCACCTCTTCTTCCAGTAAGATATTTTTACCCTACCCATTAAGATTGGTGAAAACATGGGTTAATTCATTAAAATGAGATACAAAGGAGTAATTCTTTGATAGTTCACAGTCTTGCAAGGCCTTAAGTACTATTACTTGATATGGATCACCTCCCTGAAGTGATAGGAGATAGCTGAGGCTGTTCTAAGCCTAGCCAGACCTTGCAAAGATGGTTTTTAATAGATAGAATATTTTTAATATTCTTGTGGTTAAGTATCTCTCAGAAAAGCAGCATGCAGAAATGAACATGAATCATAATTTAGGATATGAGTTACTTGGATTTGTTATTCCAGGTTAAAACACATAACAATGATATTATAAGAAATAAAGGGAATATTCTTTTTTTTTTTTTTTTTTTTAAGATTTTAAGTAACCTCTACACCCAACTTGGGCCTTGAACTTACAACCTCAAGATCAAGAGTTGCATGCTCCACAGACTGAGCCACCCATGTGCCCTACAAAGGGAATATTCTTGATGTCAGCTACCATTGTAATGATCTCATCTTATAAGATAAATTTAAGAAGTAGAAATGTCAAACTAAAAATGGTTCAGGAAAATGTCAAACTTAATTTAGAGACAGAGTTGATTCAAAAAAGGTGACTTCACCTCCAACCAAATGCAAGCTTTTCTTTTTCCTGGCAATTCTAATCACTTGACATAACTTCCCCTTTCTCTTATTATTCACAGTTCTGCCAGGCGGTTTGGGAAGTTTTCCCCTGAGCAACTTGATATAAACGAGGGAGCTCATCTAAGAGGGCAAATTTGAGACCCACCTAAGTCAGTCTATTAACTGATTTCCTGTGTGTCAGGCTCTGTGCTTTATGATTTATATTAATGATGTCATTTAATGCTTACAGCCCTGGAAGGCAAGTGTTATTATCCCCATCTTACAGATGAGCAAAGTAAAACCGAAAGTGGTTAAGCGATTGGCCCAGGGTTAAAGGGCAAAACTGGTTTTAAAGCTTGCTGTTGGATCTTGGCCAGTCTGTGCCTTAAAGGAATCTTTAGTAATCATGTATGGTTCACAGATGGTCTTTTCAAAAACCCCAACTTTCTGGAGAAGCACAGTCTTCATGAGTGGCTTCAGTTTTGCATTGTTTGTCTTGTATTAAAAGAAAATCCAAGTGGTACAATTTGTTTACATTGTGATACTTTTTTTTTTTTTTTTTAAGTAGGCGTCACACCCAGCACAGAGCCCAATGCCCATGCGGAGCTTGAAATCATGACCCTGAGATCAAGACCTGAGCTGATATCAAGAGTCGGACGCTTAATCGACTGAGCCACCCAGGCATCCCAATGATACTTTCTAAATAAACTCTTAAAAAAAAAACAAAAAAAACCCCTGCTGTTGATTACTATTATGCTATACTACACCTCTTTGTGGAACTCCAAATTGTGAAAAGAAAACTAACTGTATGGATGGGATGAAGTATCTGGGGCTTGGTTCCCCACATTCAGGCTGAGAAGTATAAATTTCTTTAGGCCTAAGAATAAGGAAGAAAACGGGTAAAGGAGCTTTCTCCCATGTTCTCTGCAGTCATTTCACCATGCTTTGTTTTGTATATGCTTTTGTATCATATTGGGAGTCAAATATACAAATGAAAGAGTGCCTCAAGTATCTCAGAGGAATGCTAGGAAGTCTCTTCTGTCCTTGTAACACATGTCAGAACAGCAAGGGAGTCAGCAAAGTATAGTGGTTGAGATCACAGGCTCAGTGTTGTACAATTTGGACAGAGGTTTATCTTATTAAAGACTACTTTTGAAAAAGTAAGGGCATGCTAAAGAAAATTTAGAGTAGTGGTTATCTCAAGTGTGGGAAATAGGGAGACAACAAAGGCGTGACCATACAACCAGATTTGCATAAGTTACAGTCAATGTGCTGGCTTTCAAGTTGGATGTGCTGGCTTTCGCGGGTATTTTTTACAGTATTAATTAGTAAATAGATCAATAAAAGAGCCATTTTATCTACCTCAAATATTAGGAAGAAAGGGAAGAAAAGAAAGGCAGGAAAGGAAAAGAGAAGAAAAAGCAGGCAAGAGAAGAGAAGAGGAAGAAAAGGAAGGTTCTGGTATCAGAAAAATTTGAATTGATACCCCAGTTTTGCCACTTACTCATGATTTCTCTCAACCTCAATCTGATTATTTATAAAATGTAAATTAGGTTAAATCATATGAAATTGCTGATATTTGGTCTTTCTTGATGTATACCTGCCTCCTAGGGTTGTTGTAGAGATGAAATGAGAGAGTGTCCAGACCTAAAAAATATTAAGAGTTCAATAAATGTTGTCTATTATTTTTCGCTTCACTTCTTACAAACGCAAATACTATGTCTATATCTATTCATATAAATCTACTTCTTTCTATAAGTGGTCTCCTACCTCCATCAAAAGTGATGAAGAATTGGGGTGCCTGGCTGGTTCAGTCGGAAGAGCATGTGGCTCTTGATCTCAGGGTCATGAGTTCGAGTCCCACAAGGGGTGTAGAGATCTTTAAAAAAAAGTGATGAAGAATTGTTATACCCAATTCAAACCAAAGTTAATCTTTGGATCATACAGAAGTATTAATGATTTGTGGGAAGTTGTAAATTATATCTCATTTTATTATTCTTATTAAAACCATATACTTTATTTTTAAAAAAACCAACAACCTCACTTCTCCCACCCCACCCCCAATACATGACAATATGTACTTACATCCTTGTTCTTTCTTCAGCTGACTTCCCTGTCCCTAGTATAACTGATCTTGGAAATCCATCTCATAACATCAAAAGGATAATGTGCTTAACTTCTGGAGGTTTTCCAAAGCCTCACCTCTCCTGGTTGGAAAATGAAGAAGAATTAAATGCCGTCAACACAACAGTTTCCCAAGATCCTGAAACTGAGCTCTACACTATTAGCAGTGAACTGGATTTCAATATGACAAACAACCATAGCTTCCTGTGTCTTGTCAAGTATGGAAACTTAATAGTATCACAGATCTTCAACTGGCAAAAATGTAAGTAACATAGTTCTGGGGAGTTTCTACTATGTAAAATCTAAAAAGAAAATAACTCAGCCAGATACATTGTAGAATTATGCATACTGACTTTGATAGCATTTCCTGTAGTATTTTTAGACCCACAAATGTTATGGTGACTTAAGGTCACTGTATAACGTGTGACCATAATGTTACTAGACTAATTGTTTTTAAAATAAACTTTCTAAAATTGAGACATCCAAATATCAAGTGGTCAGCTTAGGAAGTCATTATAACAATAGTGTTGATATCGGAAGCACTAAAATTTGTCCTTCTTTGGACTTGCCATTAGGGCTTTGGTGCTTTCTTTTTGGGTACCTCCTTCCCATTGTCCCATGGTGTCAAATAATTGTCTTTTGTGGGCGAATGTGCCTTTTAAGAACTACTGGTTCATTCAGAACCAAGTCTGGTAAAGAAGGTAAATGACAAGGTACTTGAGGACAATGCCTGAAAAGAAGGTCATTTTTGCCCAAACACCATGACCAAATACTTTACCCTTCAGGTAGTAAACATACAGAATTTTCTGTCCCCAAGAGGTGAAATCATTTGAAAATATAAAATAGGAAAAGCTGGGCTTGTATCAATTTATGCATGTTAAACCCTTAGTAGGTTATTACAGAACTCAGATTCTTGAAATAAGTGTCTAACTTCTATGGCTGATTATATGGAAGACCAGCAGGTCTCTCCCTCACCCCCTGAGCCCACTCCTAATGACATGTTTTGTGGATGCATAGTAATAAACAATATACTGAATCTCATATACACTGAGTGGCACATGGATACATAGTATAACATATAATGTATAGCGTGTCTTCCTCTTATCTTTACTTGTAATAGAGGAGATATTTTAGATGGTCTAGTAGCTCATTCTAGCTAATGAGCTAGATTTACTGTAGATCTTTCCTTCTTGAGGTGAACTCATTCATTATTTTTCTCAATAGGTAATGAGTAAAATTTCCTGGGAAAATTAGTTCAAATGCAGACAAAATTTTGACATGTTTTTATTAATAGTCCAAGCTCATTTCTTTCAATCATCTTTTATGTGTTCTAAAAAATTTATAAAACTGAGGTTTGAATCATATAGCTTATTAATTCAGCATTACTTTTCAGTTTATTAATATATCATTATTTAATCAATTGTAGATTATTGTGATTAAGGTAGGGAGTAAGTAGTCCACAGAAGAGTAATAGCTTCAGTTATCTTATTTTGGACATTATAGTTGGACTATGAATGTATATGATATTTTAGGACAGTAATTGGCAAATATTTTCAGAAAAGTAATATTTCAGTAAATATTTTAGTCTTTGTAGGTCATATGGTCTCTGGCTGGCACCAACTCAATTTTGCTCAATTTTACAGCATGGAAGCTGCCATAGACAAGACATAAATGAAGGCTATGGCTGTGTTCCAACAAAAGTTTATTCTAAAAAAGAGGGAGTAGGCCAGGTTTGGCCTGTAATTTGCTAACTTACAGGAAACAGAATGTAGCCCATTCAAATAAAAGGATGGAGCTGCTATTTAAAGATGATTTAGACCACCCAGCTTTATCATCTTTTCCCTAATATGCCTTCTCTCAATTCTTCCCTCAAGCTAAGGATGAACAGTATCCCTTTTCAGTCTAATGAAAAATACTAGGTCTTTACCCTCTTTGGTCTACAGTTACAACAATTAATGGAAAGATGATTAAGTACATGTGTTTGTTCATTTCTTTGTTCATTCAATCTTTATTAAGTAGTTATCAGCTATTAAGCATCTTGATAGATACTAGCCTTGATGGTCAGAGAGCTTTAGTATATCAATACTTTAAATCTCATTTATTGAACTATAGTCATCATTAAGAGTCAAAAGCAAATAATGTATTTGTGGCTGGTCAAGGGCTGACTGCATAAACAAATAAAAATTAGGCATACAGTTCATAGAAATGTTATAAGTCAATGTGAGTGAAGCTTTACTATATAAGTACCCACTCAAAAATAAATAAATAAATAAAACATCCAGGGGCACCTGGGTAGCTTAGTCAGTTGAGTGTCCAACTCTTGACTTTGGCTTAGGTCATGATCCCATGGTCATAGGTTTGAGGACGCATGTCATGCTTAACACTTAGCATGGAGCCTGCTTAAGATTCTTTCTTTCTCCCTCTGCCCCTCTCCCCTGCTCGCAAGCTCGCTCTCTCTCTAAAATAAAAAAATAAAATAAAAGTTAATTAATTTATTAGTTAAAATTTATTAAATAAATTAAAATTTATTTATTTATTAAATTCATTAATTTATTAATGAAAAACACACACACACATTTATTAATGAAACAGATTGGGTCCATGATTCTTTGAGTCTGGATCTGCCAAATTGGTTAACCCTTGATACAGTGGAAGGCACATAGGTTTGTGGAAGGGGGTAAATCAGGGCATCCCACTCATGGTGTGTCTGATAAGCACGTGTAGATGTCTCACATAACTCTGCAGTTAGGGTTCTGAGTCTGCTCTGTGGCACATGTACTAGGTTCCTAATTGGCATCATGACAGAGCCAGTTTGCCGTGACTAGTTCCTCCTTTTTTCTCTCAAACAAACATCCTCTTTCTAGGCTGCCTGAGGCTTGAGGATGGATGGGAAGTGGCCTTCCTTCTGAGTGGAAGCCAGGAGTGAGTCGGAATCTGAAACTTTTAGACTCCCAGGATAATAACCAGAGAGCCCCCTTGTCATTCTGGTCGTTTGAGGCCAATCCTGGTAATCACGCATCTTCATGCAATCTAAAGAAAACCAAAGTTACCTAGTGTCTAAGTGGCAGGAGCACTATAATCAAATGTGCATTTTAGAATGATTACTGGGGCAGAATGTGTAGTTATTATTAGAGCCTAGGAAACCAGAGGCAAAGAGACCAAATGTAGACTACTAAGGTGGGCGAGAAGAAAAACCTGAACTAAGGCAGTTGCTGCATGAGATTTTGGGGAAAGGAACCAATTGCAGAGGTATCCTGAATACAGAATAGAAAGTCCATGGGAACCTACTGGGAAGTGAGCACAAAAAGAAGCCTTTACTCTTATTTAGGTAACTAATGGTGTTGCTGTTCACTGAGATGGGGGAATATAGGTGGAAGATATGCTTTGGAAAGAATATATTGAGTTCAGTTTAAATCAGGTGGAAATGCTAGCATCCAGCCATCTAGTTGGCAGCTGGAAATTCAAATCTGGAGTTCAGAAATGAGATCAGAAATATGATATGCAGATTTAGAAATCAGATGATATTTTAAATCTTGGGTGTGGATGAGATCACCCAGGAAGACTGGGGCCAGAGACAGGAGAATGGGACCACAGATGGAACCATGAGAGCAACGGTATTTGAAGAACAAGAGGAGGAAGAGCCTGCAAAGGAAACGGAGTCGGAACAAACAGAAGGAGAAGAAGGTGGTGTCATAGAAGTCCAAGGAGGAGGAGGCTTCAACTGGGCCACATGCTGAAGAGAATAAGCTGAAGACCAACATTTATCCTCAAGCCGTGGTAATCAGAAAAATGAAAAAGCAAAAAGTTAGCAAATGTTCAATATTGATTTGTAAACTATTCCAGAGAAGTCAGATGAGCTGCTAATATTTCTTTTGTGTCCCTGTCCTTTCTCTAGATGCCATTGCTAACTACTAAAGAATAAACAATGTAGCTACTGCTCCTTATCAGCAGGGACAGACAGCAGTCCCACATCCCTGTCTTCTCTCCACCCACATTGTTCCCTGTGTCCCCCTGTTCTCTCTGTTCTGTGTTCTACAGCTGCTAGCTGGTTTGCAGAGCTCCCCTCCAGGATGACCCCACCTAATACCAAAGCACAGCTACTCTTAGTTCTTTGCTATGCCTCTTCTATCCGTCCAGAAGCTCTAGGCTGGACAGTGAAAATTAAATGTGTATCTGAAAATAAATGCAAAAGAGCTCCTGTAGCTTTAGGCAGCCACTGTGAGGTGTGTGTGTGTGTGTGTGTGTGTGTGTGTTAAGAGAATGTGCTGAGAGAAAGGGAAAAGGCATGACAGATCTAGAAAAAGAAAAATAAGGCATATCTAGAACATGATGTCAAATAATTATTAATAACACATAGTTATATCAGCTATAAAAATGAGATATAAAGACAAGAATGCTGTTAAAGTATCTCCTTAGAATCTTTTTCATGTCAATTTAACTCAGTAAATGCAACTTCCAAAATGTCTTTTTCACATTTGATATCTGACATCTGGATATTAGTTGCCCACAAATATGTGTCCGATCAAAGAGTTACACAAGAAAAATGCTAGCAGCTGCACAGTGGATGAGCAGAGAAAGCAGTGAAATACTCTATAGTTGTGTCAACATAAGAGGCATAGAATATGGCAGGTGGAAACACATGAGAGCTGACACTCTTCTTTTCCCTCCACAGCAGAGCCACAGCCTTCTAATAATCAGCTCTGGATCATTATCCTGAGCTCAGTAGTAAGTGGGATTGTTGTGATCACTGCACTTACCTTAAGATGCCTAGTCCACAGTAAGTACTATCGTACTATCATTCTGACCTTGATTCCTGGAAGCCCAAACTCCATCAGTATGGGTCAGCGTCTCTCTGAGGTTTTAGCCTCGGTTATACCCTCCTCCCGTTTTATGGAAACTTTAGTGTCTCATTTACGTGTCTCACCAAGTTCTGTTCATCCACTGGACAGATGTTTCTCGGACACCTACTATGTGCCCCGTTCTCTACTAGGCACTGGAGTTACAAGTATGAGCAATCACTCCCCTCAAGACACATTCTAGTTTAGTCCTTTTATTTTCCCCCCTAACTTTATATTTTCTTGGAGACGCTGAGGCCTGCTAACTAATTTGAAAACATTTCTGATGCAAAGTGATATTCTAATCTTTGATTTTCAATTGGAGAAAAGTCAGAATGCCAAGGTTTGGGGCTAAGACTCATCCCACAGGTAGGATAAAAAGGTCTGGTGGGCTCAAGGATGATTTTGATACAGACTGCCCAGCCTCACCCCTCTAGTTCAGGATTTCCCATTCTTAATACTACTGACATTTGGGGCCAGATAATTCTTTGTTTTAGGGTTCTGTTCTGTGCATCGTAGCATATTTAGCAGCATCTCTAGGCTCTACTCACTATATGCCAGTAGCACCCCTGCCCCAGTTGTGACAACCAAAAATGTCCCTGTTACATTACAAATGTCCCGGGGAGGGTGTGGGGGGAGGGGGTGGTTAGAAATCTCCCTGGTTTAAGAACCACTGACCTAGTTCTAACCCAGCAAAGGCTTGCTGAGATACATGGGCACCATTTAAGGGAAACTAACCTATCTAAATCTTTATTGTTTGTGCTTGTTTTCAAGGACCTGCTGCAAGGTGGAGACAAAGAGAAATGGGGAGAGCGCGGAAATGGAAAAGATCTCACCTGTCTACATAGATTCTGCAGAACCACTGTATGAGCAGAGCGTCTGGAGGTAGCCTCTTTAGCTCCTCTCTACTAGGGTGGAATATATGAGATACATGGATTATGAGGCACAGCGCTTTCTTCCTCTCAGCACCAAATTTAAGCTCTTTCACCTACTACTACTAACCTGAATTAAAAACCTAATTCAGGTTACTCTAAACAGGTGATTGGCATCTCTTCTCCCCACATACGACTTGCTTATTGTATAACCTCTTTCTCTGCTGTACCATTCTGCCATGTTGAAATGTCTCCCTCTTGTCAGTCAACTCAGTGTCTTTCATTACCTATAAAACACTACTTTAAGTGCATCTTGAATATTCCTGGCCCAACTCCTTGTGCTGATCATTCCTTTTCCCCTGTATCCTTCACTGATGGACACTGATTGGGGTCACTTACTGGTCACTCTGTACCACCTCAGTAACATCCTCTTTGGTCTCCCTGCCTCTTATAGAGCCATCCTACTAACCCAGTGACAGAGCTAAATTTCATAATCACTTCTCCATGTCATTTTTCCCACTTAAAAACTCAGAAGAGACCCCCCCCGCCCATGCCTCGAAAAGTTCCAAGACTTTGAACTTTCCACATTTCAGTCGATCTCTTTAGTATAAACATTCTCAGTTCTTTCAACTGTTCTCCATGTAGTAGTTCCAGAAGCTTCATGTGAATACACTAAATGTCAACAAATGGAGTCCAGGACTTTAGATATGGTCTAATTCTACATACAATGAGAAAATTACTATCTGGGATCTGAAATGTTCTTTATGTTAAGGAAGCCTAACACAGCATCAGCTTTTTTTGAGTCACAGTATTAACGTACATCAATTTTGTATTATCCTAAACTACCCAGTTCTTTTCAGTAAGAGAAACATTAGAATCCAAGAGACTGATACCAGATCCAGGGTGGTTGATAGCCTCCATAAACAGTTCCATTTTGACTTACAAAGTTAGGGTGAAAAAGTATAAGAAATGCGAGTCTCTCTGCTGAATCATTAACTGTGAACTTGCAGGAAATATGGCAGATAAAAAAAACCATGTTGAAGACACCATGAAGATAGAGTCAGCCAAATCCAGGATGTGAGAAATTATAAGACAAATGACCCAATTTCTTCAACAAATAAATGACAGAGAAAGGAGTGTTATAGATCAAAAGAAACCTGAGACATATGAATGAAAAGTAACATTTGTTTCTTGTTTACTCTGTGATTCAAACAAGCCAATTGTCAAAATACATTTTTTAGGTAATTGGAGAAAATTGAACACCATCTGTATGTTAGATGTTAATGAATTGTTTATTAATCTTGTTAGATATGATAATGCTGTAATTATGCTAACATAAGCATCACCTATGAGAAATACATACATACTCAAGCATCTGCACATAAAATGATGTGCTACCTAGGATTTAAAATTCTCTGAAGAAATTAAAATTTGGGTAGGCATAGGGAAAGATGAAACAAGAATAGCAGAAAATGCATAGTTGTAAGCTAGTGAGGAGGCCCATGAATTCACTGAATCTAGTCTTCTATGCAATGTATGAACCTCTCTGAAATAGGCTGGTGCCTTTGGGCTATTAGTATGAATGTAACTTTCTATAGTGTTACTATCATTGAAGAAATAAAGATGTTTTCACAGGGGGGAAAAAAAGAAACAAGAGTCTATGGAGTTACCTTTACAAAACAAAAGGAAATTAAACACAACACCTGAGATTTATATAATAGGTTTTGTTTTACAAAAGCATTATTTCATTTTAGTCTTATAAAAATCTCTATGAGCAAGTTCTTTACATCCATTTTATAGGAAAGAAACCTGAGGCACCCTCCCACAGGCTGAGTGATTTTCCCAAGGTCGGGCAGGCAAGGAGCAAAGCCAGAACTCAAACTGGGCATTAAGCTCCGGTTCCTTTCACACCATAGCAGCCTATACACATTTCCCCACAATAGTCTCTCAGTTTCCTATCCTGTTTTCTTTACAACTGCTTTAGGATGCTCTGTCCAGGATGTCCCCCTCAGTTCTGTGATTACCTAGAGCTTCCCTGACTTCCCTTATTAACAGTCTTCTGCTCAGTTGGCTGATACCTCATATTGAAGCCATGGGTCCAGTCTTCTACATGGCCATCTTGCCCAGTTCAAGCAACAATGCCTTTGAACTGCTGTAGCAGTGCTATCTTGAGCACATCACATTCCATCCCGGGTTTATTTTCACATGCTGTGTCTTATATTCTTTACTAAATTGTAGGCTTATTGAGAACAACCATGCCTGATATATCTGTTTGCCTCATAGGTAGAAGAGTATTGCCTTGATCAATAGTTTGGTTGTTTGATAACTGGTGCTTAATATTTGTCTGACATTTCATGTATCAAAAATTGCCAGACTTGTCCTAAATTCTCCCATAATTCAGACTTCCCTTTATATTCTTTAGCCATCAAGATTAATATCTACAATGCCCCCTCAATTTGGGAGCACCTATGTGATAAAAAATATAAAATTTTAAAATGTTTTCTTCCTTTGGGGATTTAGGGTTTAAAGTATTTTATTTGTTTGTTTCCTCAGGTCCCACCTCCATCTTAGATTGACCTCTTTGAATTTCCTCAGATGGCCAGGATTATCCCACCTTGTACTTCATGTATCTGTTTTCTAGGAGCCTCTTCATTTCAGTGGCTCTGCAGAAAGTGACTAGTGGGATACAGTGGGAACATTAGTAGCTCTGGTAGGCTTGGTCAAAGAATTTAGAAACACAGAATTGCTTGAGCCTGGAAGAGACATTTGAAAATTCTTGTTAATGACAAGGACATCAAGGCCCAGGAGGTGACCTGAATGATCAAGGACAGAGCCAGAACCCAGATTTCCTGTGTCTGGTGCTCTTTTCCATCATCAGTCTGGGTCTGTGGTATTAACTGGTGTATATATACATACACACCAGTCACAACGTTTCTGGAAAAAGAATTTGTTCAATGTCAGGCCAACTTTATGGACTTGATCTGACGCAACACTGGAGGACTTTATGTTGTAAAAAGCAATCTGATGCTAATGTGTGGGTAGTATGCTGGTATGTATGCCAATATGAGGATAATGGAACATTGTCTATGTGTAGCCAGTATTTCATTTTCCTTTGTGCTCTCCTCTGTTGCTCTCCCACTTCTCTATCAGGTTCTGGAGAAAGACCTATCCAAAACTAATATCCTCTGATGTGTAAGATGAATGACTTATACACTTCAAAACAATAGCCAGGTTGGAGAGGGATAGTCACATCCTACTGGTTCATATTGGACTGATAATCTCCTTAAATGGCTTCATGTTGTTTAACCTCGTTTATAAAATATTTATGAGAAAGTTCTCATTTAAAATGAGATAGGTTTTTATTGTGTATTACTAAACAGTAAGCTATCTTTAGAAATTGAGGTAATGAAAGTAGCATTCCATAGAGCTTCCTCAGATCACTAAAGTGGCTTTTCCTCCTTGGCATTTCTGATCCTTCTGACATCAGCAGAGAATTGAAAAGAAGTGGCAAACTGCTACTCCTGTGTTACTTAATCATGACTCCCCTTTCTCTGACGTTGCCTTCCACAACTCAGTGGACCAGGAAGTGGTCCTTGGTCCTAACTTAAGCTGGAGGAATCAGATATTCTCATTTGAAAATTTGAAGTTGGATAGCAAGTTGACCAAGTATCTCAAATATGGCTAGATTTAAAACATTTAATTTTGGTAGCTATAAAAGGACTGAATTATGCTATATAGTCTAAGAAACAGAAGTACACTTTTAAATGGTTGCTCTCAGAACAAAATCACGGAAGAAATAAAAGTAGGAGACTGACAAAAACTTTAAGCAAAATACAAAAAAAAAAGGGAGTTGCTGCATTTGGTTAAGATTAATAATCCTTAGACATGATCAAAAGGAGACCTCAAGAAGTAGTCACAAAACAGAAGACACCTAAGAGAGCTTATTTATATTTAAAATAAGTTATATTGTTACTTATTACATTTGATAAATGTGTCAGTACTATTTTTTTCAAAAAGTGGTTATTTTACCTCTATTCTGATATTTTTGTGATACTAAAAAAATTATTTTAAAAACCAACCACCTAGTTTTATAATTTCTAGTTGGGAGAATTTAATCTATATGTGTATATGAATAAAGCAATAAAGAGATTGACTAACTGCCAATTTGTCAGCAATTTATGAATAGGATAATTAAGAAAAACAGGTTTTATGGAATGTGGTGAGGACATATAAATCGTGGTAAAAATATACTTGTGCACAGGTTCTTCTATCCTTATAACTACTACTATTTGTTTTTCTATCATCCCCTGTGGGCCAGGGCATTGTGTTACACTCTACATGCATCATTTCATTTAATACCCATTGTGATGTGGATACTGTTTCATTTGATAAAGGGGAAAACTGAGACTTAAAGTAAAATGGCTTTGCTTTGGTCACATGGCTGCAAAGCCATAGATGCCAAGCCAGCGATTTGCCTCCAGAGCCCATGGTTTCAGCCACTACACCACATGGCTACACAAACCTGGCTCCTGAAAATGGTTATTTTCAGGGCAGGAACTAAAAACAAAGAGGTCCAACATGAAAACAAAGCACTAGATGTACACTTAGTGCATTGCTCCCCTCTCATTTAGTAAAAGTTTCAGTCTGCATGAGAGCTTCCTTCTAAAGGAGCAAGCTCCTGCAATGTACAGACTGAATATCTATGCTAAGTATCTTCTGCATATTATAGCATAGACATTTTGTCAGCAACACTGAGAAGAAAAAAAGATGGGCTCCTTTTTTTTTTTTGTAATAATGCTTACCTACTTCATTTTTGTTAAATTTATATCTTATTTCAAATGACATAGGAATTATCTTTTTTATTAAAACAAAACCAAACCCTACTACACACTTAGGCCCACAATGTTTCTAGGATCCAAAGGCACAAGGATTTCATCACAGACCCATTTGCCTTACCTAGTGATACCTCCTCCTTCTAGTGACTAAGTATCTTTTTAAAAGGCTGCAAGAATAAACATACAACCCACAGATTTCAACTCCAATTTTGGGAAATTTTTAATTTACTATTGTAAAATTCAGGGCAAAGAAATATGTATTGATTGACCTGTACAGATACAATGCCAAATATATGGATCAATCAGGAAAGACTATGTATTTAAATTTAAGGATAAGTAAAGTAAGTGTACAATTGCCCAATTCTTGGTGAAAACAAAAGATAAGAGCAAGTCACTGCCCCTAGAGGTGCCAGCACTTGTATCTGTCAGCAGGCTGGCCAAGGAGAAGACTAGCCTTTGGCATTCAATGGACAGGGCAACATAGATCCCTTCAACTCGCCAATGAATTTTAAGTCCAGAACATTTTCAGTCTTTGTCTTGTTTAGTTGTTGATGAAGGGTTTCTAGGAAGATTTAGTAGTGCTTCAATTTTCTTAACATCATCTTTGGATCGATTTTTCTGTAAGCTACTTTCAATTTCTTCAGGGAGGAGTTCAGTAAATTGCAGTCTGGCTTTACTGTAATAAAAGAATGAAAAGGATATATCAAGTACTGCTCCATTTCTTTAGTTCTTAGATTTTTATTTTAGCTTATTTTTCTCTTAGAGAGCGAGTGTGTGCGCAAGTGGGGGAGCAGGGCAGAGGAAGACAGAGAGAATCTCAAGCAGGCTCCATGCTCAGCATGGAGCCAAACACAGGGCTCAATCCCACAACCCTGGGACATGCATGACCTAAGCCAAAATCAAGAGTTGGACGCTCAACCGACTAAGCCACCCAGGCGCCCTGATTTTTTTTAAAGATAGTATTTGTCGTCTTCTCCCTGTGACTTATGAGCAAACATTGCTCACTGCACTTTAAACATAATGGACCTTCTTTGCTCTCCTAACCTGTTCCACTCACATGCTGACTACGATTCTCATATCACCAAAATGGACACTGCTGTGGAGGCAGCTCTGATCCTTACGATATTCCAGAGTTCATGCAGGGGTATCGTGCAGGAGCTGAAACACCCTAAGCTGAAGTGTGAGCCTTGCAACCTGGCTGTCCTGTTGCCCTCAGGGCTGGGGGGGCATGTGACTGCCCTGCCACTTCATTAACTCTCTGTTGCCAGACCTCGTGGGAACTGCACAATGGTAAACTCAAGATGGAAACGTCAGATGGGACAACACTATAGATGTGTATTTACAAGGAATTAAAATCTAATTTCCAAATAACAGATCAGTTCTTTTTCTAAATCTAGTATTAGTGTCTTCCTTGAAGTGATTATCAAGGTCATCCAAGACTTTCTTCTCAACTCTTCACAACCAGGTTGGACCATTTCTTCTTCCATATCTCTATAGCCAGTTTTCTATATTTTCTTTTTTTTTTTTTCTAAAATTTTAAATGTTCTTTTAAATTTATTTTTGAGAGAGAGACAGAGCATGAGCAGGGAAGGGGCAGAGAGAGAGAGAGAGAAAAAGAGACATAGACTCTGAAGCAAGCTCCAGGCTCCGAGCTGACAGCAAAGAGCCCAACACAGGGTTCAAACTCATAAACTGTGAGATCATGACCTGAGCTGAAATCAGATACTTAATCGACTGAGCCACCTAGGTGCCCTGACCAGGCTTCTACATTTTCAGCTCACTAAGGCAATGTTTTATGTTCTCACTTTAACTTCTCTAGGATTATTTTCAAGCAAAGAGGCAGGCATATAAGTTCTTAACTATTATTAACTACTTATTAAATTAACTCTTCTCAGGAATATCATATATATACATATATATATACACACACACACACACACATAAATTTTTGACACTATTTCCTTTTGCCAAAGTATTTTTACATTACTGTAATTCAATTCAAGTTATTGCTTTTAGCCATTCTTGAGGTTTTCTATCTCTAAATAACTTATCAACTGCTCTAGTTATTTTTCTGGTTTCCCTTTTTTATTGAAATACAATTATTACCTGTTCATATTTTTCCAAATGTTAATTCTTCTGCAACTTTCTATATCAAATTCAAATACCAATATATTTTCCCTACCTTTCCAATTTCTTAAAGTTTCATTTAAAAAAAACAAAAAAAAAGAAAAAGAAAAAGCTTCTGGGGCACCGTGGCTCAGTCAATTAAGTGTCCAACTTCGGCTCAAGTCATGATCTCACAGTTCATGGGTCTGAGCCCTGCATCAGGCTCTGTGCTGACAGCTCAGAGCCTGGAGCCTGCTTCAGATTCTGTGTGTCCCGCTTTCTCTGTCCCTCCCCAACACATACTCTGTTCCTCTCTCTCTCTCTCAAAAGTAAATAAACATTAAAAAAAAAAAAAAAAAAGCCTCTTATGACATCTAAAGAACTAGAAATAAGCTAACAACGCTTTCATGCTTTTAATTCTCCACACCAGATTTTATACTGGCATTATAATTTTAAATGCTTTATCTCGGAACTTAGAAAACTACATATCTCACATACCCTCTTACAATGGAGAAGAGGAGTGAATGAAACAAATATGTATTGAGCATTGTGGTGTGATTCTGCCTATAGAATGGCTGAGAAAACTGAGAGCTTGAAATTAAGGAAACTATCTAAGGTCACAGAACTAATTAATAGCCTAGCTGGGATTTAAGCTCTGTTTTCAAGGTTTAATTGGCTACAAAATCAATGCTTTTTCTCATATAGAACCTAAGTCCTTGGACAACTGATCTACAGATATTAAGAATTTCCATGTGTGGGGGCGCCTAGGTGGCTCAGTCGGTTGAGCGTCCAACTTCGGCTCAGGTCATGATCTCAAAGCTCGTGAGTTCGAGCCCCGCGTCAGGCTCTGTGCTGAGAGCTCAGAGCCTGAAGCCTGCTTTGGATTCTGTGTCTCCCTCTCTCTCTGCCCCTAACCCACTCACATTCTGTCTCTCTCTCAAAAATAAATAAACATTAAAAAAAAAAAAAAATTTTCCATGTGCGTATGTGTTTTTAGCACAAATCAAAGTTTTAAGTAAAAACATGGAAAAAACCAGACTGCTTATCTATTCAACATGGGGCCTGAACTCACAACCCTGAGATCAAGAGTCGCATGTGCCACCAACTGAGCCAGCCGGGTGCCCCAGAAACTCTTTGAATTGAGTGGTGGTTTAGAGTACCTGGGTTAAGAAGAACACCACAATGGCTAGGAAAGCCAGGTACCTTTATCTTCACCTGCTCCTTACCTCTCTTCCAATTTCAGCTCATGGAGTGCTTTGCGATCCTTCTGTGTTCTCTCTTGGACAGTCTCCCCATAGAACTTCTGAAATGCCATCAACAGACTTCCTACAGGAGTGCTGAGAAGGAAGCAGAGAGAAAGCTTAGGAAAAAGCAGCCATTAGACCACACACCATGTGAGTGTCTGCTAAGGCAGGAGCAACACCGACTGAGCCACTTATTCCCTGACAGGTACAGGAACTCTGACAAAGTGTCCTTGTCAAATGAAGAAAAAATTATTAAGGCAATTTCCTTCCTGGTCTTCTAAACAGTAGAGAAAAACAATCACTGCAACTTCCCAAAATTAACTGGTATAAAAACAACAGGCCTATAAATTGGCTGTTTTATCATGAATGATAAACTGGGAAAATATATACTTGTGACAAGTTCTAGTAAGTAGCTTTATACTGAAGATTTCTCAGAAATGAAATTGTAACAGGAATGGTACCAAAACCTCCAGAAGGCAGGAACTGTGGAGGGCATATGTGGTTGGAGGAAGGATACCATTGGCTTCTGGGGATGGAACCACCAAAACATCCTACAGTTCGAAAGTCTGGCACAACAGTCTCACCCACACTGTTAATAGTTACCCATCGAGAAACTGATTTAGATAACAATTATTACAGTAAGTTAAGGGTTTGGTTCTTATGTTCTCAAAGAAAAGGAATTTTTGACTCTGAGATAACTTAAGTTCCCTCTGGCTACAACATAAGTAAGCTCATTTGAAAAATTACTGTAGCCAAGTGGAAAAGTCCATTGACAGATGGATAAAGAAAATGTGGTATCTACAGCCTTTAAAAAGAAGATCCTGTCACATGCTACAACATAGATTAACCTTGAGGATGTTATGCTAAGTAAAATTAAGCCAGTTACAAAAGGACAAATAATATATGATTCCATTCATATGAAGTATCTAAAGTAGTCAAAATCAGGGCGCCAGGGTGGCACAGTTGGTTGAGCATCCCACTCTTGATTTCAGCTCAGGTCATGATCTCATGGTTCATGAGTTTGAGCCCTGTGTCGAGCTCCATGTTGACATGTGGAGCCTGCTTGGGATTCTCTCTCTCTCTGCCCTTATCCCACTTACATACTCTCTCTCTTTAAATAAACAAACTTAAAAAATAATAAAGTAGTCAAAATCATAGAAACAAAGTAAAAATGTGGTTGCCAAAGGCTGGGGGACAAGGGGAAGGGAGAATTAATGTTTAATGGGTACAGAGTTTTCAATTTTGCAAGATGACAAAGTTCTAGAGATCTTTTGTACAATAATGTGAATATAAAAACACTACTAAACTACACACTTAAAAATGGTCAGGCTGGTAAATTTTATGTTATGTGTTTTTAATGACAATGAAAAAGAAATTATTTTTGCTGCTAATTTCAACAATTTTTCCCTTCAAGCCAAGATGGTATATTAACAATATAACAAGTGGTGCCTGGCTGGGTCAGTCAGTAGAGCATGTGACCCTTGCTCTTGGGGTCTTGAGTTCAAGCCCCACGTTGAGGGTAGAATTTACTAAAAAACAAACAAAACACAATATAACAAAAATCATGTCTGCGATAGATTATGACATGCTGAATTTTTAAAAATAATTTAAAAAAGGAATCCATAAGTCTAGTGTAACTTCCTCCTTAAAAGGGGGTAGAAAAAGGGAGAGGGTAGGTGGAGGCGAAGGGAGAACTCAGGTGAATGCCAACTAATAAAAACAGAAGAAAAGATAGCACTAACAAATCATTTTACAACCATCAGTAATAACCGATTATGGCAACAATTATAATAGATCATTAAAACCACTAGAAAAAAGATAGCTGGAGAACATGCTATTCACATAGTCTTACCCAAGATTATTTACTAATCACAATGAGAATAACAGAAGCCTTTCAGTGGAGAAATTTAAGTCAATACTAAATATGGTAGGCAGAATTCTACAATAGCCCCCCAAATTGTCCTGCCCTAATTCCTCAACTATAAATTATACCCATGATTCTGTTACATAGCAAAATTTTACAGATGTAATTAAGGTTAGTAATCTGTTGAATTTGAGTCAATCAAAAAGGAAATTATCTGGATGAACCCTTTAAAAGCAGAGAGTTTTCTCTGGTGGCAGAGACAAGTCAGAGAGATTCAAAGTATGAGAAGGATTCAACATACCAGTTGCTGGTCTGAACATAGAGGGGGCACTGTGGCAAGGAATATGTACGCCTCTAGGAACACTGGTGTCTGGCTGACAACCATGCAGGGAACAATAACTTCAGCCCTACAGCCACAAGGATTCTGTCAACAACCTAAATGGTGTAGGAGCAGATTCTTCCCTAGTCCAATAAGAACCTGCCTGATCCATACTTTGATTTTGGCCTTGTAAAACTCTGAACAAAGAGAGCCCATCAGCCTCCTCAGACTTCTGACCTACAGAACTGTGATATAATAAACGGGTGGTGTTTCCAGCCACAAAAGTTTGTGGTAGTTTGTTACACAGCAATAGAAAAGTACTGCACCAAGTAATTAACATCACTTACAATAGGTGAAGACAATATGTATCTTGATGTGATACACTGAGAAGGACTAACTTCACCTACACTGTATTCCTGACGAAAACATTTAACCTAAATCTACTCATGAAGGGATAATGAAAAGAAATTGAGAAATTTTCTGGGGGAAAAGAGCAGTGGATCTATTCTAGCTTAAAGGAATCAAAACTGTAAATGCAATATGCAATTGGATCCTGAGTTAAATATAAATATGTATGGCATTATTGTAATAATTGAAAATTTTTGAATATGGACCATATCTTAGATAGCTATATTGAATCAATGCTAAATTATTGACTGTGATGATTATACTGTGGTATCATTGGTGAATGTTCTTCATTTCATCCTGGGAGATACCAGCTAATGTATTCAGAGGTGAAGAATTATGAGGTCTCTAACAGTTTAGCCAGAAAGAAAAAAGGAGAAAGAAAAAGAAATTTACACACATTCCACACATATACAGAGACATACAACAAATATGACAAAATGTTAACTGGTGAACATAAGTGAAAAGAGTATATGGGTGTTTGATGTACTAATTCATTCAACTTTTCTGTAGGTTCAAATTTTTTCAAATTAACAAGCTGGAGAAGAAAAATTTTTTAATTTATTAAACAAACAAAATCAAACAAAAAAAATTTTTAACAGAATGTGCTTGTTAATTGTTTCTTATTATTTTCCTGCTCCTTGTAAATACCATTGTTCAAATTACAAATAGGTTCAGGTGTTAGTGATATCTAAGCAGTGATAATTGGAAGTAAAATCAACAACTGGGGTAAGATTAGAATTTGACAGTCAAAGCGACAGCCAATACAAAACTGAAGGCCTTTTATAGGCTGTAAGATTCAAATTTATTCTTTAGAAATGAATGAGATTTTTAACAGTAAGGCATTAATGAAAGTTGTGTTAATTTAGTATCAAACCATATTAACACTTACCCTAGCAAGGCTCCAATTATGCCACCAGCCACCAGACCACGCAGGCCTAAGTTTATTCTAAAAAGGCTTCCTGTGACAGCTATTTTAAAACAAACAAACAAACAAACAAAAAACCCAATATTAAATTATCTGTAAGTACTAGAATCCATTTAAAAAATTTTTCTTCTATAAAAAGAACATAAACCGCTGAGTAAGTTTTCAGAACCCAGTATCAATAATACATCACCATAACCTAGATTTCCTGAATCTAAAATGCCAAGGGCGCCCGGGTGGCTCAGTCGGTTGAACGGCCGACTTCAGCTCAGGTCATATCTCGTGGTCCATGAATTTGAGCCCTGCATCAGGCTCTGTGCTGACAGCTCGGAGCCTGGAGCCTGTTTCCGATTCTTTGTCTCCTTCTCTCTGACCCTCCCCCATTCATGCTCTGTCTCAAAAATAAATAAATGTTAAAAAAAATAAATAAATAAAAAATAAATAAAATGCCAACACAGCTAGTTTCTCTTCCACACTGCAGGTTCAAAGGAAGAAACATCCCTTTTACAAACCTAATTTTTGTATATCGGTTCTATGGGTCCAACCTCTTCTCATTCTGCTTCATTTCTGCCCACCTCCCCTTAAAAATCTGTAATTTCTTCACTCCCATCTCTTCAATTTCATCCTTCTTCAAGAAAAGCTTTCCCCAAAGAACAAAAACCCCTGCAGTTTGTACCTTGCTCCAGTCTCACCCTTTCTGTCCTGCTACAACCCTCAGGCAGGCCTCCAAGTGGGCATGTGGTCTACAGTGCCACCAGGTGGTCAGTGCACAGGCTCCCTTTCCTTCCCACTGGTATGGTATATCAGGACGTCATTCATTTTCCTCCCTCACTATGCACAACACAACGAATGCATCTCATGTAGTAACATTTTTAAAAAAACAATTGAGACTTATGTGTCTTATTTAAGTACTATTTGTTTTTTTTAATTTTCCAAATTTTAAAATTAACAAGAAAAAAAATCACCTTTAATTACATTACCCTGAGATGGTAATAAATTTGGTCTTTTTTTCAAGTCTTCTTTTCCAAAGAAAGCATTTTTTTAAAAATAAAATATTGGGGGGGAGGTAGGGGTTCCTGGGTAGTTCAGTTGGCTAAGCAACTGATTCTTGGTTTTGGATCAGCTCATGATCTCAGGGTTCATGATTTCGAGCCCCTTGTAGGGCTCCATGCTGTTGAGCTTGCTTGGGATTCTCTCTCTCACCCTCTCTCTCTCTCTGCCCCTCCCCTGCTCACTCTGTCTCTCTCAAAATAAATAAACTTAAACATATGTGTGTGTGTGTGTGTGTGTGTGTGTATTTTTTTTTCTTTCTTTTTTTTTAGGGGTGCCTGGGTGGCTCAGTTAAGCAGCTGACTCTTGATTTCGGCTCAGGTTATGATCTCACATAGTGAGATGGAGTCCCACACAGGGCTCCGCGCTGGGTGTGGACCCTGCTTAAGATTCTTCTCCCCCTCTTCCTCTGCCCCTCCCTCACTCATTCTCTCCCTCTCTCTCTCTCTCAAAAAAATAAAAAAATAAAAAAAGAATAAAAAATAAAAATAAATATTTTTTAAAAAGCTATCAGAATAGCCAAAATCTAGAAGACTGACAGCATTAAATGGTGGCAAGGATGTAGAGCAAAAGAAACTCATTCATTGCTGGTTGGAACACAAAATGGTACAGTCACTTTGAAGACAGTCTGGCAGTTTCTTACAAAAATGAACATATTCTTACCATATGATCCAGCAATCACGCTCCCTGGTATTTACCCAAAGGAGCTAAAAACTTGTGTCCACACCAAAACCTGCACACATTTATAGCAGCTTTGTTCGTAACTGCCAATACTCGGAAGCAACCAAGATGTCCTTCAGTAGGTAATGGATAAGTAAATTGGTATATTCAGACAATGAAATCTTATTTAGCACTAAAAAGAAATGAGCTATCAACTCATGAAAAGAGACTGGAGGAAACTTAAATGCATACTGTTAAGTGAAAGATGTAAATCTGAAAATGTTATATAATATATAACTTTCTGGAAAAGGCAAAACTATTGAAACAGTAAAAAAAGATCACTGTTTATCAGGGGTTGGTGGGCAGGATACATAGGTGGAACAGATTTTTAGGGCAATGAAAATGCTCTTTATGATACCACAACGATGGATACATGTCATCATACATTTGTCCAAACCCACAGAATGTACACCAAGAGTGAAACCTAAGGGAAACTATGGACTTTGGGGGATAATGATGCATCAGTGTAGGTTCTTCAACTGTAACTAGTATCCCACCCTGGGGTAAAATGTTAATAGTGGGGAGGCTATGTTTAAGTGTGTATGTTGGGGCGGGGGGAGAAGTACAGTAAAACCTTGGATTGCAATTTACTTGTTCTGCGAATGTTTCACAAGATAAGCATTATTTCTAGTAAATTTCAACTTGATAAACGAGCAAAGACTTGCAATGTAAGTAGCACCTGACGCTGAATGTCATACGATCACAACTGAGCCAATAGTTCTCTCTCTTTCTCCCTCTCTGGGAGATTGTGGGTGATCGTCTCCCATGCTCGCATGCTCAGTTTCAGGCTTTTCAGAGCATTGGAAATCAGTGACTTTTCAGAGCATTGGAAGGTGCCCACAACTGGCACTAGTGTATTTTTTGTCACTTCAAAGCACCTGTGGACAGTCCTTTGCTTTTCCATACAAGAGTAAGCTTAGGAATGCTTTGCTTCATTCTAGGTCAGGCTGCCTGCAGATATAGACCCTTCCCTCTGTTGTCTTATGCTGAATACATTAAATACAGTATATGACAAGAGTTTATGAAAACTGTACTGTAGTCAACATCCGTTAGTAATAAAGTTGTCCTACACAATAATCCTCCTCTCTCGTCTCCCTCAAACCAGCCACAAAGATTTTCAAAGGTAAGTACAGGTTAATCTATTTTTCTTTATATTTTGTACTTTCCTTATTCATTTGTATTATATTACAGTATTGTAATCATTTTTATACGAATATTTGTGAGTTGTGAAACAAATCATCTGAGTTTCCATCATTTCTTATGAGGAAATTTGCTTTGATATACAAGTGCTTTGGATTACAAGCATGTTTCCAGAATGAATTATGCTCCCAAACCAAAGTTTTATTGTATATGCAAAATCTTTGTATCTTCTGCCCAATTTTACTGTGAATTTAAAACTATTCTAAAAAATAAAGTCAATTAAAAAGGGGGGAGGGAGTAGTGAGGCTTATAAGCTATCAGCAGCCAAACATCAGTCAGACTCTTTATTACACAAACTCTTTATTACCATGTGTTCTGTAAATAGTTTACTTTTTTTTTTTTTTCGACCTTAGTGTTTATTTCTTTTTCTTGCCTGAATGCACTGGTTAAAGTCTCCAGTATAATGCTGCATACAACTGTATTCATCTCAAGTATACACCTTAATTACAAGTGTATACAGCTTTCCCATGTTCTCAGTCTTAGGGGAAAATCATTGTCTTTCACCATTAAATACGATGTTTGCTGTAGGTTTTTTTAATGTTCATTTATTTTTGAGACAGAGAGAGACAGAGCATGAATCGGGGAGGGGCAGAGAGAGAGGGAGACACAGAATCGGAAGCAGGCTCCAGGCTCTGAGCCGTCAGCCCAGAGCCTGACGCGGGGCTCGAACTCACGAACCGTGAGATCGTGACCTGAGCTGAAGTTGGACGCTCAACCAACTGAGCCACCCAGGCGCCCCGCTGTAGGTTTTTTAATAGATGATAGGTGACCTTCACTGGGTTAAAGAAGCTCCCTTCTATTCCTAGTTTGTTGAGAGTTTTTATCATGAATGTTGGATTTTTGTCAAATACTTTTCTAAGCTAACCTTAAATTCCTTGGATAAATTCCACTTGTTTACAGTATACAATCCTTGGTTGTTGCTGGATTTGGTTTACTAATATTTTGTAAAGGATTTTTGTGTACATACTTTTCTTTTTAAAGTAATCTCTGTACCACCTCACAATGGTCAGAGTGGCTAAAATGAACAAATCAGGAGACTGTAGATGCTGGAGAGGATGTGGAGAAACTGGAACCCTCTTGCACTGTTGGTGGGAATGCTAACTGGTGCAGCCACTCTGGAAAACAGTGTGAAGGTTCCTCAAAAAATTAAAAATAGACCTGCCCTATGACCCAGCAATAGCACTGCTAGGAATTTACCCAAGGGATACAGGAGTACTGATGCATAGGGGCACTTGTACCCCAATGTTTATAGCAGCACTTTCAACAGCCAAATTATGGAAAGAGCCTAAATGTCCATCAACTGACAAATGGATAAAGAAGATGTGATTTATATATAAAAATGGAATACTAGTTGGCAATGAGAAAGAATGAAATCTGGCCATTTGTAGCAATGTGGATAGAACTGGAGAGTATTATGCTAAGTGAATAAGTCAGGGAGAGAAAGACAAATACCATATGTTTTCAATCATATGTGGATCCAGAGAAACTTAATAGAAGACCAGGGAGGAGGGGAAGGGGGAAAAAAAAAGTTACAGAGAGGGAAGGAGGCAAACCATAAGAGACTCTTAAATACTGAGAACAAACTGAGGGTTGATGGGGATGGGGGAGAGGGGAAATTGGGTGATGGGCACTGAGGAGTGCACTTGTTGGGATGAGCACTGGGTATTGTATGGAAACTAATTTGACTATATTATATATATACACATATCATATTATATTATATATACATAATAAAAAATATTTTAAAAATCAAAATAAATAAATAAAATAATCTCTGTACCCAACATGGGGCTCAAACCCACGACCCTGAAATCAAGAGTCACATGCTCCACTGACTGAGCCACCCAGGTGCCCCTGTGTATATACTCTTGAGTGATAGTGATCTGTAGTTCTCTTTGCTATCTTCATCTTCTTCATTTGGCTTTGGTATCAAGGATAATACTAGTCCAAAGGAATAAGTTTGAAAGTGTTCCTTCTTCCTCTATTTTATGGAAGAGTTTGTGAAAGAAACTTCCCAAATAGCCACTGAAGCCATCTGGTCTTGGGCTTTCTTTGTGAAAAGATTTTTAACTAACAATTTAGTTTATTAACTTGTTGTAGGGCTATCCAGATTTTCTATTTCTTCTTGAGTAGATTTTGGTAATTTGTGTCTATTTTCTTTTTCTTGGTCAGTCTTCCTAAAGTTGTTTGTTATCTTGTCATTTTTAAAAAAATTTTTAATGCTTATTTTTTGAGAGAGAGAGAAGGAAAGAGCATGAGTGGGGGAAGAGTCAGAGAGAGAGGAAGACAAAGAATCCAAAGCAGGCTCCAGGCTCTGAGCCATCAGCACTGAGCCCAACGTGGGGCTTGAACTCCTGATCTGTTATTGTCTATTTCACAATCTGTTATGTCTATTTCTCCTCTCAATTCAGTGTTTCTTTTTATGTATTTATGAGCTCTGTTGTTAGTTTATATGTTTATAAATGTTATATCTTCTTGATGGATTGGTCCTTTAAACATTATAAAATGAGGGTGCCTAGATGGCTCAGTTGGTTAAGCATCCGACTTTGGCTCAGGTCATGCTCTCAGTTTGTGAGTTCGAGTCCTGCATCAGCCTCTCCATTGACAGTGCAGAGCCCACTTTGGACCTTCTGTCCCCTTCTCTCTCTGCCTGTCCGCTGTTCACTTTCTCTCTCAAAAATAAACATAAAAAAAAAATTTATAAAATGTCCTTTGTCTCTAGCATTTTTTAAAAAGTTTATTGGTTGATTGATGAGAAAGAGTGTGTGTCCACGAGCAAGGGAGAAGCAGAAAGAGGGAGAGAGAGAATCCCAGGCAGGCTCTGCACTGTCAGCACAAAGCCAGATGTGGGGCTTCAACTCACAAACCGTGAGATCATGACTTGAGCCAAGATCAAGAGTCAGCTGCTTAACCAACTTAGCCACTTAATTGGATACTGTTATTTTTTTTAATTAAAAAAAAAAAAAAGTTTATTTTTGAAAGAAAGAGCATGCAAGAATGAGAGCACATGCAAGTGAGGGAAGGACAGAGGGGGTGACAGAGGATATGAAATGGGCTCCCTGCTGACGGCAGAAAGCCTGATGTGGAGCTCCAACTCACAAACCGGGAGATCATGACCTGAGCCACAGTCGGATACTTAACTGACTGAAACACCCAGGCACTCCCTCAAATACTACTTTTATTTTTTTTAATTTTTTAATGTTTATTTATCTTTGAAGGAGAAACAGAGCATGAGTGGGGGAGGGGCAGAGAGCGAGGGAGGCACAGAATCTGAAGCAGGTTCCAGGCCCTGAGCTGTCAACACAGAGCCTGACGTGGGGCTCGAACTCAAAAATTGTGAGATCATGACATGACTGAAGCCAGACGCCCAACCCACTGAGCCACCCAGGAGTCCCCCAAATACTATTTTTAAATTAGGGAAAAACAGTTAAAAGAAAGGAAAACAATAGGTTTATAGAGTGTTTTATATTAACCTACATATTAACCATTTCTAGTACTTTTCATTTCTTCCTGTCAAGTTACTATTTGGTGTCATCTCCTTGCTCCAACATACCTCCATTCCTTCCCTCTCATTTGTGCTATTAATGCCATATACAACTTTAAATATGCTGTATGTCTAACACTTCAATTTTGTTATTATTTTACATAATTGTCTTTTAGATTAGTTATGAGAAAAAATATTTATACAGCCTTTAATAATTACTTATATAATTATCTTTATCAATGCTCTTTAATATTTCTCATAGATTCAGGTTACCATCTGGTTTATTACATCCTTTTAGCGTGAAGAATTTCCTATAGTATTTTTGTAAGGCAGATCTGCTATTAACAATTTTTCTTTGTTTGTTTATCTGCCAATATCTTTATTTTTGCCTTCAATTTTGAAGAGTGGTTTGTTAGAAACAGAATTCCTGGTTGACAACTTATGCTTTTCAGGCCTTTGAATGCATTCTACTGCCTTCTGGTTTCCATCATTCTGATGAGCAATAAGCTGTTAATCCTCTTTGGTGTTCCTCATGGGAGTTATTTTTTTCTTGCTGCTTTTAAGATTTTTCTTTCAACAGTGTAACTATTATGTGCTTAGGTGTGAATCTCCTCATGTTTGTTCTTCTTGGAGTCTGTTGAACCTTTTGGATGTGTGGATTAATGTTTTTCATCAAATTTGGGAAGTTAAGGACCATTATTTCTTAAAATACTTTTTTCTAACCCTTTCTCTCTTTTCTACCTAACATTCCCTTCACACATATATTGGTATTTTTGATGGTGTCCTATAGGTTGCTCAGGCTCAGTTCATTTCTCTTCATTTTAAAAATTCTGTTCTTCACGAAAAATCATCTATATTGATCCCTCTTCAAATTCATGAATTCTCTTTTGCTATCAAGACTGGTGTTGAGCTCCTCCTCTCCAGTGAAATTTTAATTTCTATTGTTGTATCAACTTTCAACTTTTCATTTGATTTTTTTTTTTTTATAATTTCTGTCTTTATTGATATTCTCTATTTGGTAAGTCACTATCATCATACTTTTAAATTTCTTTAAAATGGTTTGAAGCCTTGTCTTCTATGTTCAATGGATGGGTCCAGTCAGAGACATTCCCAGTGAGTGCTTTTTTAATCCCCTGGTTTTACATGTCATATGATTTTTTTGTTGTTGAAAACTGGACATTTTAGGTAATAAATTATAGCAACTCTGGAGTTAACACCCCCCACACAGGGGGGATGACTGTAATTCTTTGTCTATGTAGTGACTTGCCCGGACTAGTTCTGTGGAGTCTTTTTTCTGCAGAGTACAGCCACTAACGTCGTTGCTCAGTTTTTATTTGTATGCGTGGTTTCCTAGGCATCACACTGGCTTAAGTAGTCAGCCAATGATTTGTCAGAAATTATGCTTAAGCATCCCAAGCTAGTAACGCTCCTATCCTTTACCAACGTATCTGTGGTTGAAGAATGCATTCAAAGTTTAGACAGTTTAAAATCTCTTCTGGCTTTTTCTTTTGGTGTTCACAATTAACCCTCACAACTAACCAAAGATAAGTAGCTTGCTAGGGCCCTTGCCAGTCTCTCCAGAGTGTGCATGAATACATACTTACACATGTGTGCAACTTTCCAGAATTCTAGGGATACATAGAATCTTATTAAAACCCCCTGTGGCTGTCTTGTTCCCTAGATATTCCTGTTAAGATTCTGCCTCATCTGCCAGTCTATTCCTTACCCCAAATAGTATCAAAACCTCAGATTAGCTGTGTGATATTATCCTTCCCTGTTGCAATTGTTTTCAGCAACACCCCTTGGCTTGGAATTTTCTGTTTTCTGCTCCAAATAAAGTCAGCGCCCTCAAGCAGCAGAAAGCCAGTCCTCCAGCCTGTCCTTATGAAACTTCTGCATCACAGAGCTGTGGGCTAGGGGCGCAGGAGGAGCCCTAGGCTGAAACACCACAGACTCCCAATGTTCTTACTGAAACTCAGTAGAAATTCTTGGATAAATGCTTACTGATTTGTTGTGTGCCTGTGGTCAATTTCCAGCATCTTTAAATGGTTTTTGATAATTATGTCCAATTCTATTGTTGCTTTTTGTGAAAGAATTTGCCAAGCTCCTCACTCAGTCATTCCAGATGTCAAATATACATTTATAAATGTCCAGATGAATGCCATATAATAATAAGGGGAGACATTCTTGACATGATTTTGACTTCAGGGGAAATTACTTCAGTGTTATACCATTAAATTCAATGTTGGTTGCTGGTTTGAGATAAAAACTTATCTTGTATCATGTTTATTTTTTTACTAATTTTTACACTCAATTTACATTCAAGGAACATTTATTCTACTCTACTATGTGTCAAATAGTTGTGATATAAAAGGCGAAGACTTTCTCTGATATCAAGTAAGTCATCTAGTGGAGAAGCAAAACAAGTTAACAGGTACAACATAGAGTCGTAAGTGCTTTGATTAAAATATTTATAGTTAATTATGGGAATATAGGGGAAAGACACCTGAAGACCCAAAAATAAGAAAATAGGGACTAGGAAACTAAAGCTGACAGATAAGCTGAACCTTGAAAGACAGGTTCAATAAAAGCTGAATAAAATTATTTGCAGGAGTGGGAAGGCATGCTCAAGAAAAGGGACCAATACATGTAAAGCAAGATTATGATGGGTTTGGGAAATCAAGAGTAGAGTCATAGGGTGGAGCAAGAGTGGTACGTGAGGACCAGATCAAGAATCAACATTAGAATGATGGGAAACTATGAAAGAAGCTCAAGCAGAAAAGTGTTATACTCACATTCATATTTCCAAAAAGTAACTAAGGTAACAGTGGAAGTGGAGGAAACCAAGACTAGAAACAGGGAAGACCAGATAGCAGCAGTGGGAAGAAAGAGGAGGTGAGAGTCCCTACATATTAAAGGAATCTAATTAAAGGACTAGAACTTTGCAAAGAGGGGGATAAAAGGCAGAACCATATCATTATCTGGTTTCCAGGTTTTTTGTTTATTTGTTTAACATGGTAAATTATAAAGAACCTAACGACAGGAGCAAGTATGGAAGTTGGGGGAGGAAAACAGAGTTTGGTTTGGATATAGGCATTTGAGCCTACAGAATACCCATGGAAAAATGGTGGCGAGTTAAAAAAGGGCAAGTTCCAGCTGCTCCAGTGCTATTAATGCCTATTTCTAGTTTTATATTTTAAAATGTTTCCATTAAATTGTTAAGTTCAAATTATGTGTACATGTGTTTGCCTGGGTGTATATATACATATACACAGAGAAAGAGAGCATGCACTCAGAAGAGAGAACAAGAAGCAAATGGGCTAAAATGTAAATAACTGAATCTCTGTATATAAAGGTTATATGGTGTTCCTTGTATTACTTTTATTTTTAAAACTTTTTGTAAGCTTGAAATTATTTCCAAATTAAAAAAATTTTTAAATGTTTTATGAATTATATGTACCTTTTTGCATGTAAGAGAATTACACGAGGTAGTGAGTGTTTGAGTATATGTGGCACTTCACATTTACATTTCTGGAAATAATACTTCAATACTTATTTTTTAATGTTCATTTTAAAGAGGTCACATTTACCAGAGGCATAAAGCTTTAAAATAAAATCCAAACTCTTAGTATGAAAAATCTGGTCCCTTTCTACGTAATTTCACCAAACTTATCTCAAGCCACTCTTCCCCTTACTGACTATGTTCCAGCCTTATTATCCTGCTTTTGAGGAACTTTCTTGCCTTGGAGACTTCACCCTCAATGTTGCTTCTGCATAGGCTACTTTTCTTCACACTTTTCAGGTATCAGCTTAAATGTCACCTCCCCATAAAGGCCTTCTCTACTCACCCTGATCATCCCATTGCTTCACCTGTTTGCTATTTTCTATCACAGCAGCCTTTTTCTCCCCCAACCACATTAGACTATAAAACTCCATGAAAGCAAAGACCTTTTCTGTTTTGTTCACCAAGTATACCAAGGGCCAAGCATAATGCTCTCCATACATTTTGCATGAATGCTGAATGAGATGTGATGAGAAGTCAACCAAAGAATTCAGTAGTTCTGATTTATAAGTCCTTAAATATTTCCCAAACCATATTTGAGGAGACTGAAAAACATAAACAAGAACAAAAATGTCTTACCTCCCGCAATGACAAAATGGCTTAGGGCATTTTTATTTCGGTACACATTTAGACCAGTATTCACTGTGCTGGGAAGAAGGGGGAAGGAAGAAAACATAAACTTTAAAGCATATCCCCCTTACTTTCTCGACCACAATTTTCACTAAAGTGATAGGTATTAGAAATGCCTACTAAGTCAATTCCTGGTCTTAGTCTAGGTCCCGTGAATGAGTTCCGGACTACCAATATTCCCTAGGCTTTCTAGGTGGACCTTCTGTTGAAGAATGAACCAAAGAATTTCTCTTACTTAGAAACCTTGTCCCTACTTTGATAATAGGTGGAAGACCTCCATCCATGGATGCAAACCTATATCTGGACCAATCTTTTACATAGATAAAAGTTCTTGGGGAAAAAGGTATTATGAATCACTTTCATGTGGGTGTTTAGTTTTTAAAAATCTCACTTGCTCAAAAGATGTGCTCCCAAAATAATACTAAGACCTTTTGTCACAACTCAGAGAGAACTTACTTGAATATAGTCACAAACACTGTAGTTCTCCAACTCCAGCGCCAGCCGTACCGGATGAAGCCTCGTGTGGCAGCACGATGTGCAGATTGCTAAAGTTAATGAAAAGGCTGTGAGATTCCAAGACCCCTTAATACCTTCTTTATTCTAAAACTGTGGTAGAATGATGGCTATGGATTAGGCAGGGACACCTAAACAGAAACGTTATTAAGATCTCTAGAAATACCGTTTACTGAAACTTAAGCAAAAGTCCCATGTGCATCCTATTCTATCGGGAGATAGAAAAGGAACTAAGAATTGCCAGTGTCAACCAAGCAATCTATCAATGAGGCATAAACAGAGAATCTATATGGCAAATGCCATGGCAAATATAAAGTCAGTATTAGACATGCTTTTTATATCCAAGAAATCTTGGAAAAAAGAAACCATAAAATAAAAAAGAACCAAAGAAATGGTAAATAAAAGGGTAAGGATGATAGTAATACAGATATAGAGAAAAGAGCAAAGGAAAGAGAACTGATATTTACTGCCCACGTTCTATGTAAAAGTTGTGTTAACATATTACCTCATTTAATCTTTACAACTTTTCTTTTAGGCAGGTGTTTCAGATTTAACTAAAGCACAGAGAGGAAGTTTCTAACCAAGATCACTTAGCCAAGAAGGAGTAAGTCAGAACTGGAAGACAGGTTGTCTGTCTCCACATCACCATGGAGCAAGTCTGGTACAATATCCTGAGGATATAGTCTAGATTTTGAGAGAATCCCTAAGTGGATCCTTAACTACTACAAGATACTGGGCAAGTCAAAACCTCTCTGAAGAGTATCAGTATGGACTCGTGGCTTTTAACAAATAGGCAGATAAATAAATAGATACAGATGTGTGTATGAATATGTGCACATAAGTATATATGAGCACACACACATTTCCTAGGGCCTATAGAAGCCATGATATCCCTGTAAGTGAGCATATGTAGCATCAAATCTTTGTTTTTTTAATGTTTTTATTTCATTTTTGAGAGACAGAGTGCAAGCGGAGGAGAGACAGGGAGAGAGATACACACAGAACCTGAAGTAGGCTCCAGGCTCTGAGCTGTCAGCACAGAGCCCGACGCAGGGCTTGAACTCATGAACTGTGAGGTCATGACCTGAGCTGAAGTCGGACACTTAACCGACTCAGCCACCCAGGTGCCCCTCAAATCTTAGTTTTATATATAATTTTTCCACTAAAAGAAACTAGAACTCCTTGGTGATGACTAACTCTGGGGCTGGTACTGGAAAAGTAAAAGATGAGCCAGGAACATCTTGCTATGCCAAAAAATAAAGATATGCTCAAAGAACGATGGGGACATATAAAAAGAACAAAGGAGCTAGTTTAAAGGGCTCCAACTGTCCAAATCTAGGCCAATTTCAGCATCAAGATAAATAATGATAAGAATGGATTATAAGCTACAGAGTAAAACAAGAATCCACGAGTCCACATTGATAGAAATAAATTATAAAAAGACAAATACAGGAGAAGGGAAAGCTCTTCCTTAAAGCTGAATATGAAGCAATAAATGTAGGAAAGATGGGATTAGGAAATAACCATTTCGCAACCACCACAGTATTAACTCTTTCAGGTAAGAGTCATCATTGAATACTAAAACTAAAGCACGGAAATTTGATGAAAAATAGGATATTTACATAGTCTCAAAGTATCTCATAAGTATCCATAAGATATTCACTAATTACATTTACTAATTATCTTGATTTCAGCTCAGGTCATAATCTCAGTCCTGAGATCAAGTCCCGCCTGGGCTTGCACTGGGTATGGAGCCTGCTTGAGATTCTCTCTCCCTTTCCCTCTGTCCTTCCCCTGCTTGCACGTGTGCTCTTTCAAAAAAAATTTTTTAATAAAAAATAAAAAAATTACAAAGAGAGAAAAATAATAATTTTACAGTGGATAAGCCTGGCAGAGACCATCTTAACCAAGTGCCTAAAGTAAACATCATCAGTAAAGGGACAATAGATATCATGTGCTCCTGATATAATGTACTAAGTAAGAAGTACATTAAGTACGTCTAAGTAAGAAGTAAGGAGTACTAATACCCCAATCTAGGGTATTCCTGCTAAAACACATAGCTGGAATCTAATCATGAGAAAACATTAAACAAATCCAAATTGAAGAACATTCTACAAAATAAATAGCCCACATGGGAATGCAAGCTGGTGCAGCCACTCTGGAAAATAGTATGGAGGTTCCTCAAAAAACTAAAAATAGAATCACCCTACGACCCAGCAATTGCACTACTAGGCATTTATCCAAGGGATACAGGTGTGCTGTTTCGAAGAGACACATGCACCCCCATGTTTCTATCAATAATAGCCAAAGTATGGAAAGAGACTACATGTCCATAGATGGATGAATATATAAAGAAGATGTGATGTGTATATATATGTATATATGTATATGTATATATATATACATATACATATATACATATACATACATACAATGGAGTATTACTTGGCAATCAAAAAGAATGAAATCTTGCCATTTGCAACTACGTGGATAGAACTAGAGGGTATTATGTTAATCGAAATTAGTCAGAGAAAGACAAATATCATATGACTTCATTCATATGAGGACTTTAAGAGACAAAACAGATGAACATAAGAGAAGGGAAACAAAAATAATATAAAAACAGGGAGGGTGGCTCAGTCGGTTAAGCGGCCGACTTTGGCTCAGGTCATGATCTCACGGTCCGTGGGTTCGAGCCCCGCGTCGGGCTCTGTGCTGACAGCTCAGAGCCTGGAGCCTGCTTCAGATTCTGTGTCTCCCTCTCTCTCTGACCCTCCCCTGTTCATGCTCTGTCTCTCTCTGTCTCAAAAATAAATAAATGTTAAAAAAAAAAAACACAAAAAAAACCACACAAAAAAAACAGGGAGGGGGACAAAACAGAAGAGACTTATAAATATGGAGAACAAACTGAGGGTTACTGGAGGGGTTGTGGGAGGGCGGATGGGCTAAATGGGTAAGGGGCACTAAGGAATCTACTCCTGAAATCATTATTGCACCATATGCTAACTAATTTGGATGTAAATTTAAAAAAATAAAAAATTAAAATAAAATAAAATAAAATAATAAATAAATAGCCCCCAATCTTCAAAAATGTCACAATCAAGAAAGTTAAAGAAAGAGAAACTGTTCTATATTAAAAGAGACTAAAGAGGGGTCTCTGGGTAGCTCAGTAGGTTGGGCGTTCGACTTCGGCTCAGGTCATGATCTCACAGTTCGTGGGTTCGAGCCCTGCATCGGGCTCTGTGCTGACAGCTCAGAGCCTGGAGCCTGCTTTGAATTCTGTGTCTCCCTCTTTCTCTGCCCCTTCTATACTCCTACTCTGTCCCTTAAAAATAAACATTGAAAAAAAATGAAAAAAAAAAAAAGACTAAAGAGGCATGAAAGGCAAATTCAACATCTGATCCAGTATTAGATGCTGGACCTGGAAAAAAAAATTATTTTTATTTACTTTTAAAATACGGGTGCCTGGGTGGCTCAGTCGGTTGAGTGTCTGACTCTTGGTTTGGCTCAGGTCATGATCTCATGCTTCATGAGACTGAGCCCTACACTGGGCTCTGCACTGACAGCATGGAGCCTGGCACAGAACCTGACTGGGATTCTCTCTTTCTCCCTCTCTCTCTGCTCCTCCCCCACTTCAGCTCCCTTTGAACACTCTCTGTCAAAATAAATTAATAAACTTAAATAAATAAATAATATTGGAGAGACGACTAGCAAAATTTACATAAAGTCTGAAAATAAGACAATAGTACTATATCAGTGATAATTTCCTGATCTGGATAATTATATAGTGATTATATAAAAGAATGTCCTTGTTTTCAGGGAAATACATGCTGAAGTATTTATCATGACTATAACTTACTCTTTAGCAGTCACAAAAAATAATAATATGCATTATACAGAGAGAGAATGCTATAGTAAATGTGATAAAAAGTTAACATTTGGAGAATTTGGGTGATAGGTATATAGGAATTCTTTGTACTACTTTTACAACTTTTAAGGCTGACAGAATTTTAAAAAACAAAACAAAACCCAAACAACTAATTCTCTGAGCTGTAACTTCCTCACTTATACAACAGAGTTGATGTACAGATCTAACAAAAGAGTTAGCACTCTATAAACTGTAGAGTTATAAATGCTAATTATTGTTTTAGTGTCCTCCAAGGAGACCCTGTGAATGGGGTTAATATGCTACAGCTAAGCCTTGATGATTTAGCTAGGGATTAGAAATATATTTCAGATACTATACTTGATCTTAGCCAAAAGACTGAGAAGTGATAGAAATATATTTCAGAAAGTAGAGCCATGGTGGTAATCCCTCTGAAGATAAGAAAAGTAGTCTGACAAACCATGTGTATACTCTTTAGCATTAATACGTCTACTGTTGTTAAGTGCAGGTTTTGTTTCTTTACTCTGACATCTTAACCCTTCCAACCCTACCACCTAACTGAATAGCTAAGTGTAAAGTGAATTACTAAACTAATATGCCCTCAAATACTTTTAGAGTATCAGTACTTACCACAGCATCAAACCGGCTATGATAAACTTCTGCTTGGCTCTGCTCAACATAGTGCTGTTTAGCATGGATAAAAGCTGGTATTCCTCCATATGCCCAGCCAATGATGCCTGCTGAAATAGCCGCCTTATAAATATTCTCAAGTTCCTTTGAAGTTCTCTGCTGTTCACTAAGACATCAAAAAGACAATGTTGTTTGGGATTAGTTTATGGATACTGCTCTCCAAAAGACAGTACATTCAAAATGACCCCAATACTAACACTACCACATTTTTCATCATGGGCAGAATCTCTGGATTAATAAAATCTCCTGATGAATTAAATACCACAGTTATATCACAAGTAGCTCAAATCTCAGCCAAAATTAACCTATGCTGTTAGAAATTAAGCTATTGGTTGATTACCCTTAGGAAGATAGTGACTAGAAGGGGCACAAAGGGGAGCTTCTGAAATGCTGCTAACAGTTTCTCGGTGTTGGTTACACAGCTATGTTTAGCTTGTGAAAATTTGTTGATCAATATATTTATGTGTAAATAGATGCATATTATACTCCAATAATGTTTTTTTCTAAGGTGGTTTTATTTGATGACTATTACAAGTCCACTACATCTCTGGAATCAGGAAGAATCTGTAAAAGCTGGATGCAAGGATCAAGATTTCCCTTTTTGAATTTTAAGCTAACTTTTGGAAATGACACAAACTTACAGATTTTAGGACAATATATTCAAGAACAAAATCCTAGATTAAAAAAAAAAAAAAATCAAAACCTGTCTTTCTGAATTCTTCACTTTTATGCCATGCTCAGATTGGGCCTGTATGATAAAAAGCAACAAATGAGAGATCTCACTGTGCAATGGACACCACAGACCAACCTAACATAAGGAAAAACCACTGTTTAATTCAATTTGTTACTCTCAAAAGAAGAAATTAGAATTGATAATAAAGCTTTGAAGATGTTTCTAGAAGCTCTAATGAATAGCTAAGTTTTTAACTTTATGTTACTATAAATGGCCCTCTAGATAAATACTAAATGTTATTTACATTACTAAATCACTTTCTTCGGAGACTATAAGGTGTTTATCTAATTCTAATTATCAATAACCACATCTCTGAAATCAGAATCAGTGAGTCTTTACAGCTCCTGCATCTACATGAGAAATCTAAATAAAATTTCTCAGAAAACTGTCATTCTTATACTTACTTAGGCCAATAGGAAAAAACTGCTATAATTTGAACCCTGTACTTATCTTGTATAGTGAATAAGATCAAAAACATTTACCTAAAAATTGGCCTATGACAGAACTCAGAAAAGAGAAAATGTAAAAGCTTAAAATTTAACAAGCCAGATGAATATGCTTTGCCTCCTTTTCATTCTCTGAAAAATTCCATGCCATAGGTGATATTTATCTCCATTTTATTTATTTGGCTCTAAGAAGTCCTATGGTTGGCCCAAACAGCTAATAAATGGTGAAGAAATAGCACAGTGGTGGAAAAGACCTAAACTACAAGTGACAACAGGGTTGTGGTTCTGGTTCTGTCACCCACTGTTAAGTGACTTGCAGCCAGATCACAATCTATGAACTTTAGTTTCCTCATCTATGATGGAGGGGAACATAGAAGTTAACCTAGATTACCTTCAAGTTTCTTTCAGCTCCAACATTCTGTGGTTTCCAAAGCTGATCAAAATAACACTCTTCTGTTATATACTACATAGGATCTTTCACAAGTATCTCAAGTAAATATTGATTGGAAGGACCAATGAGAAAGGCTGCCTCATTATCTTTAAAATAAAGATAATATTTCAATAAAGCAATTAAACACGATTCTGCCAACTCCTTGTCCCAACAATCTCAGCAACATAACAAAGCTTCAAAGTTAATTTAACCACCTGGTAACAGTGTAGTATTGTAAACTATTTCATGAAAGGGCCATTTTTCCACCAATAATTGATAAATGATGAAATAAGTGAATAAATGAAATGAGTTTTCCATTAAAGTGAATTCAGTTTGAAGTTAATTTTGTATTCTGAAATAACCTTATTTGTTGATCTAGCTAATATCGTTTCTTTTATAAAAATGAGACAATACTTGCTATTATTTTTTATATATTCATTATCTGACAGAATAAACATTTTACAGCTCTCGCTGCCGTCTCTCCAATCTCCATTTTTTTGGAGAGAAGGGGGAGCTATGGTCATGAAATACCAAAGTTTGGAATAAAGTGAAATGCGAAAAAAAATACTGGAGCGTAATCTCGCTGATGTGGATTCCAGGGTCAATTCTGACACTAATTAGCTCGGTCCAGTTCTTCTAATTTGTAAAATCGGGGGATTACACTAAGACTATATTCTCTAAAAATGCTCTGATTTATAATGAGTTTCACCCCTACCATTTGTAAACTGTCCTGTCAATCAACAGAACTACTAAATGGCAATGTGAGGACACAAACTTGGGATACAAACATTACAACACCAAATCTTATTCAAAAACAAACCACATCACTCAGGGGTCCTTCACCCCAGGATGACCCAGGTTGCAGGACAGCTCTTCGCAGTCCCCTCCCCACAGACCCTAGGCACTTTTACTCTTTGACAAACAGGTCCCGGAGGCGGTCCCATCCGGATTCCAGGTAATCAGGCTCTGGGACGTAGGAAGACAGCTTCTGGTTCTCCGAATCGGCAGCCACAGCTCCCGCAGCAAAAACCCGAGGGAAAGGACACAGCGCCCGGCAGAAGTAGCTCTGTGGCGCTGGCGGCCGCACCTCCATGGCCCTCACGGAACCTGCGGGCACACGCTTGGGTTCTCAGGGCTCCAAGGCCTCTGGGAGACGCCGTGGGAGGACAGTAAGGATAACTGCAGTAATAACTAGGTGAGTACCCTTCTACCAGGCCCAGCTAATTTGCTTCCAGGGTCGACACCACATTCTTGACACCCTCCTCCCCAGGGCCGGCACTGACTTAGGAAGACCTTGGATACACGAGACAGGAAATCCCACCTTCATCGGGGCAAAGGCCAGTAGGCGGGGCGACGGCGTAGCCGTAGCCAAGCACTTCCGGCTAGAGGCGGGACGAACCCTGTGTGCCTGGCCCGCCCCCCGGAAGTGAGTTGGCTCGGAGTAGCTGACATCAGCTACGTGTGGCCCCTTCGCCGGCCGGTTTCTTTGCCTGTCTTTGGGCTTTCTGGGCCACGTAAACCGGGTCTTCGTCAGTTTCCGGGAGGCAAGATGTTGTCACAGGCTGAAGTAGTTTAGCGTGTTTAAAACGCCAGAAATTCCACATAGATGAAAAAGAAAGTGGAGTGGGGAAAGGGGAAGACAATTCGCACAAATAGAAGCCGTACCTACTTTCACTTACGTAGTGAAGCCTCCGAGCTGGGCGGGGATTCAGTTTTGGTTTCAGAAAAAAACAGATGTCTTGGTGCCTGATAGACCGAGATTTCCAGAAAGCTCATTTAAAGAATCAGCTTTGGATAGTTCTTAACAAGGTGGGTTTTACCCTCCCCCTCTTAGTTTCATATACTTACTCTTCCTCAGAAGGCAAGACAACTGGAATTTCTTTGATATTCCAGCAATAATTTCCCTTCAGTACAGCCTGTGCTAACATATGCTTTGAGGTATTGTTTTTATTTTATTATTTTATTTTTTTAAAGGTTGCTTTATTTTTTTTTAAATCTTTTTTAATGTTTATTTCTTTTTGAGACAGAGACAGAGCATGAACGGGGGAGGGCCAGAGAGAGAGAGGGAGACACAGAATCCGAAGCAGGCTCCAGGCTCTGAGCTGTCAGCACAGAGCCCGACGCGGGGCCCGAACTCATGAACAGTGAGATCATGACCCAAGCCAAAGTCGGAGGCTCAACCATCTGAGCCACCCAGGCGCCCCAGGTATTGTTTTTATTGAAACACACGCATTTGAAGGTTGCGTGGGTGGCTCAGTCAGGTAAGCGAGGGACTTCAGCTGAGGTCATGATCTCATGGTTTGAGTTCCAGCCCCACATTGGGTTTGCTGCGGTCAGCACGGAGCCTGCTTGGGATCCTCTGCCCCC
>NW_026058975.1:0-12881 GCF_023721935.1 Panthera uncia | reverse complement strand
CCTTTATTTGCTTATATGTTAATATGGTTTTTAAATTGGTAACTTTTATATAGTATGGTGAACGGTATGTTAATACACACATACATATGCACACATGCTTTGGGTCCTTCCATAATACTTTTATATTTGTAAATCAATGTTTTGGAGCAATCCCAAGTTTAAGGGAAATATTTTTGTAAATGTAGTGGTTTTGAAAATCTGAGTAATCCTTTTGCTTATACATTTTTAAAGCATTTATGCTTTAAAATTGTCCTGCTGGTGTTTGAAATATGATTAACTCCTATAGTGCGGATGAGAAGCATGTAACAGTAGATATGTGGTTTCTCTCACTGTAATCCAGCTCAGCATCATGGATTGGAAACGACTGAGAATCCAGAAGGAATTCTCTGGGGTTGCACCAGGTTTACCTGAAGCTCGTTGCCTTTTTTGTGCTGTTTATGCGTGTAGAGCACTCGAGAAAGTTCTGAAACTGCTTTGTATCTGCTTTGTACTGTTGGTGCCTTCTTGGTATTGTACCCCAAAACTCTGCATAGATTATTTAGTATAATGGTAAGTTAAAAAAAAATGTTAAAGGAAGATTTTATTAAGAATCTGAATGTTTATTCATTATATTGTTACAGTTTAACATTTATTTGTGGTATTTGTGATTTGGTTAATCTGTATAAAAACTGTAAGTAGAAAGGTTTATATTTCATCTTAATTCTTTTGATGTTGTAAACGTACTTTTTAAAAGATGGATTATTTGAATGTTTATGGCACCTGACTTGTAAAAAAAAAAAAAACTACAAAAAAAATTAGAATCATTAAATTTGTCCCTGTGTTACCAAAATAACATAGTACTGTGCATGTATAGTTTACTTGGAATTTCATGTGTGAAAATATGAAGTCGTCTAGGCCTTTATTACAATGCCTCCCAAGTAAGTGTGTTCATATTTTGACTTTGCTTACAGTAATCAGTGATAGAACCATAAGCTGGTGCTCTGGAGGTCAGTGGGATACAGCACTGTATCGGGTTTTCCAGATTCTTCTTCAGACACTTGGCTATAGAGGGGGTAAGAAGGCAGTGCTGGGAGTCCTGACACAGCACCCATGTGCATCTCTTCTCGTCTTCCTGCACTTCAGCCACTGCCGCCACGGCAGGTGTCCTTGACAGCCTCTTTTTTCAGATCAAGATGTCATGAGTGTATTAGGGACTCTCGGACATTTGGTTCTTCTCAATTTGGGGCATCATACAGTGACTTATTTACAGGACAGAAACACTGGAAATTTTTCTGGATTGGTGGTATAGAAGGAACACAGGCTTTGGGCCCGTAAATCTGGGTTCAAAACCTGCCCTCTGCTTATAACTGCAGCTGACTTTGGGCCAGTCATTGTGCTGCTCTGTGCTTCAGCCTGTATGCTCAGACCTTTGACTGTAAAGTGGAACCTTGCATGTTGTAAAGATTATACAAATATATTTTAAGTTTCTAGCCCAGTACCTCAAAACAAACAGTAAATGGAAGATCTTCCTAAATGCTTTATTTATTTAATTGTGTGTTTGTTTGTTTGTTTGTTTGTTTGTTGTAAGGTAGCACTAAGATGTCTGCTAACCAAACTAACTGCTTTCTATTCACCTGAGAGGGGATCACCTGTCTGAAATTTTCTTCAGGGAAGTGAGCTGATCTCACCTAAATTGATAGGTATTTGAAACGCTTATAGAATTGTCACATTCATTTTGCCTTTGAGAGATTAACACCCTTTGTTGTTGTCCACATCCTACAGAAATCAATTATTATCATCTTTCTTATTCAGCACAAGTTATTAATAATCATGTTTTTTTCCGCATTAATTATGATGAGCTCCTTACCTTAGCAGTAGTGCAGCCATTCCAGTTGGCAGCACAGACTTACATCTTGGTTGGTTGTCTGTATTTAATCAGAACCAGAGCATTTAGAGCTGACCAGTGGCCACAGAGCAAGCAGCTCTCTGAGAAGAGCAGAAGCCAAGCTCAGGTCAGAGTTACAGAGCAGGTGGAGGCAGGTGCAGACCCACCTGAAACCTCAAGTGTTCAGGAGGGAGAGGGATTGGGTGTGTCCACAGGGGAGTGTGAGGAGAAGGGTTTTCATAGGTGACGGGCTTGACCAGATTTGAGTCTGAGGAGGGATAGACAGACAATGTTGCTGGACTTCACAGGGCTGAGAGCCAGGTAAGGGGTGGGTCAAGTAGGACACAGCACAAGGGGCTCTTTCTCTGAGCCTGGCACAACAAAAGCTGAAGACAAAAGTCCTTTGAAGAAAAGGTAGAGAGGAGGAAATGTAATGAGGTTGTGCCCCACAGGTCTTTTTCAGGTAAAGTAGGAAACGGTCTCTGCCAAGAATAAAGGAGAGCCAGCATGAGAAGTGGAAATGAGCAGAATGCCTATCTCTGCGAGGCCCTGATTGAGATGATGCCCATAAGTCTGTCGTGAAGTACCGATCCATGGGGCTTGGATGTTCTTCCCTGTGCAGTGGTGTCGTTAGCTGGGTTTGCAGGGTTGGGCAAAACAGAGGCCCAAGGAGGTGATAGGAACACAAGATCCATCACGTATTGGGTATAAAGATGCTTTTCTCTTTTCATTTCTTGGCCAGAGGACCAGGGAAGCCATCGCCCCTTTTTTAGTAAGACCAAAAGGTGACAAAGCCTCTTATCAGCTGTGGAAATGGTGGGAGGACTGGGAGGGCACATCTCAGATGGGAAGGAGGAACAAGGAGATGTGCAGGGGCCCTGGGGCACATGGAACACCAAGGCCAAAGGTTTGGGGCCCAAGCACTGGTGGGAGTTCTGCTGCAGACTTGCAGCATGGGCACATAAGCTGACTGTCTGCTCGCAGAGGGCCACCAGGATGACAAACTGCCTTGGAGAGTCAGAGACCAGTGGCCCCATTGCCACCCCCAGAAATCTCTGCTCCCCTTTTTTCCCTTCTAAACCCCGGACAGTGCCTTTACTTCCTTCTTTGCCACTACTTCCACACTAAAGTATTCCCATTCCTTGGGGAGCCAGCTGGCTCTATAGCCTAGAAAATGTGGAGTTTCTGAGATTGAACCAACTACCCGGGGGGGGGGGGGGGGGAGGGCACTAGTGCAAGCAAGGCAGGGATGGGAATGGGGATTGGTTTTTTAATTGCTTTTGAATTTTTGCTGTGTGCACACATCCCACACAGCAGTGAGTTTCAGATATCTTAATCACCAGAGCCATTTTGTGAAATCAGTACAATTCGCCTATAAGTAAGCAAGGGTGGGGCTACCCAGCACCTTACCTGTCACCCTGCCATGAGTAGCATCATGCTTCTGCCCTAGAGGATTCAAAAATGGAGCAAGTACTGCAAAAGGCCGGAACCAAAGAAATAGAACAAGGCCCTGGGTGACAGCACGTCACAGTGGTCAGGGGTGGACCCACAGCTTAAGAGTTTCCAGCAGAAGTGTCCAGCAGGTGGGTTCGGTAAGACTACCCTGGTTTGGAAGTGTAGGAAAATTAAGATCACGGTGGAAGTGCAAATAAGGTTGGGGTGGGGCAGTAGATAAGAAAGATGAGCTTGTAAGGCAGCAGGGAACAAAGCCAGGGCTGGTGCTGGGCTCAGCTCGGGCGAGTGTCAGGCACTCACTGCGCGCAGTGAGTATTGCAGAGAACAAAACAAGCAGAGCTGCCCTCATGGTGCCCATCCCGTGGCAGTGAAGACAGGCATTAAATTATTTCTAAAGTAAAAACTACAAACGTGCTAAGTGCTTAAAGGAGAGCAAACAAGAATGAGAGGCGCCAAGTCGCGCAGCATTAGAAGAGGCACTATTATTGCTAGATGGAAAAGTCCCTAAAGCTGTAATGAGCTGTGTTGGCTCTTAATATGTCTTGGTTAGAAGGGAGATGCTGGACCAAAGCAGGTTTCAAAAAGGAGGGAGTCGCACATCAGTGATTACTTGCCTTAGAATAGTACCACGGGGACAGTGTTTCCCCTTTGGGCCCCTGGAAGGCCAGGACGGTGCCTGGCGGGGAGCACAGGACCAGGAGGAGTCACAGGAGGACCCAGGCTGCCAGAGTTTAGTCCCCAAAAAGACAAGTAGGTACTGCCAGCAATATGCAGATGAGTGAGGCCAAGTATTTTAGTGAAATCAGAAGGACAAAAAAGGCAGATGATGTCATGACAGAAGAGGAAACAGGATGCCTCAGCCCCTGTTCTGTACTGTTTTCTCTCAAAGGTGAACACGGGCACATGTGCATTCATTTCTGGGGCCACTCCCAGGACTGTGAACCAGAACTCTGCAAGGGAGGGGCAGGGGCCACCCCTGGTTGAATTCTATCCAATTTAAGATTTTTTTTTAATGTTTGTTTATTTTGGGAGAGAATGTGTGTGTGCATATGCACAAGTGGGGGGAGGGGCAGAGAATCCCAAGCAGGCTCTTCGCTGCCAGCACAGAGCCCCACCCAGGGCTCAAACTCATGAACCATGAGATCATGACCTGAGCCAAAACCAGGAGTCAGTTCCTTAACCAACTGAGCCACCCAGGTGCCCCCAATTTAATTTTGTCTGTAAGAACAAGTCAGACTCCAAGCATGTCTTCCCCTTTCTCAGATGTGGCCATGAGACTCAGCAGACAGTGGAGACGCCATTTGATAGCTGACTCCCTCCCCAAGTGTGGTGTGCGGCTGCACTGGCCTGGGGCTGCAGGGAGCCCACCAAGCCAGCCCAAACACCCCCTCACACCCCCCTGTGTTTCCCATGTGCTATAGATGAGGCTGCATGTGTGTGAAAGCTCCCCTGTCTGAATGTAAGTGCATGCTGTCATCAAGGTGGCATGCCCCACCTGAGATGGGAGAATACAGGTCTCCCCCAGCAAGAGGAGCTCCCCAAAGGAAGGCAGATGTGCCTACCACCACCCAAGTGGCCGCTATCAGAAATGCCCTGAACTCAACCCCACTGCTGGGTAGCCAAGGGGCTTCAGGCAAAGCCATGTGGGCTCTCAGTCTCTGCTGGTAGAACTGGGGTGGCAGCACCTGCCTCCCAGTGACTCCCAGGACTCAGGTGTCCTGTGCCTGCAGCAGGTTCTGCACCAGTGCTCTCCTTCCCCTTTTCCTTTTTTGTTGGTTGGGCTTTGGGTTTGTTTTTCCTTGGAGGTAACAGGTATCCATTTCTGGTTCTGGGGGGCCTCACCAGGCCCCTAAGGGAGCCCCCTCCACTCTGGTCCTTGACACCATGTCCCTGCCTCCATCACACCTTGACAGAAGCCATAGGCCTCAGGAATCCGGTCACAGTGATCTCCCTTGTGCAGAAGGCCCTGATCTTGCTCCCTGCGAACTGCTCCAGCCCACTGACCCCACACCCTTCCAGGCTCGGCCCTCTGCACCCAGCCCCAAGGGTGAATTTGCTGTGTGTGCCCACCTGGTGTTATTACAAACTGGAGGATAGAGGAAAGGCCTGAGACCACAGGCCCAAGGCCTCACAGCAGAGACGTGAAGTCCTTCCCGTAAAGCATCTCACCACTCAGGCTGATAATCCTGTCCACCAGATTCACGTAGCACTCCTGGTACATAGAGGAATTTCTAAAATGCAGTTGACAGGTCTCAAGAGGTTTAATACTTTGTGTTACTCTGGCAGCTGGAGAAGGGCAACCATTACAATTAGAAAACATTGCGTGGAAGATGCCATATCCATGACTGGGAAGGCTGCAGACAGTGCTGCTTACTTATGTTTACTCTGTGCAAAAAGTAGAACTTGGGCTTTATTTACAACTGCATTTTGCTCCCCACGACTCTAATCCATGCATTAAATCTGGAAAGCAGTCAATTTACCACTGCCAGAATCCTCTTGGGTCATGGGGCACCTGTATCTCTCGCTGATGGTTCTCAAACCAGCTTAGTCACTTCCTGACCCCCGCATCTCCTGAGAGCTTGTCTCCTTCAAATCTGGCCACTCAGTCCCTCTTGCTCTTTTCCTTATTTTTTTTTTAGTAGACTTTATTGTTTTTATTCGTTTTGGATGGACAGAATAACTGTAGCTAGCACACAGAGCTCCATGTACCCTCTCTCCCTTCAGTATACCTATTCCCCTTTCCCCTCCCCCTCACTGCTGGCAACCACAGATCTTTTTGCTGTGTAATCTCCATAGTTCTGCTTTTTCCAGAATATCATGTAATTGAAAATATAAAGAATTGGCCTCTTTCATTTAGCAATGTGCATTTAAGTCCACTTAATGTCTGTTTATGGCTTGATAGCTCATTCTTCCTCCAGCTTTATTGAGATTTAATTGGCAAAATTTGTGTGTGTGTGTGTGTGTGTGTGTGTGTGTGTGATGGAAACACTTAAAATCTACTCTTAGTCTCAAGTATACAACAGAGTAACTATAGTCATCATGCTGTGTACTACATCCCCGGAGCTCCTTCATCTTATAAGTGAGGGCTTGTACCTTTTGACGAGCATCTCCCCATTTCTCTCACCTCCTAGCCCTTGGTAACCACCACTGTCCTGTTTACAACAGCACATTTCTTTTCATCACCAAATAATATTCCATTGTATGGATATACCATAGTCTGCCCATTCACCTATGAAGAGCATCTTGGTTGCTTCCCGTTTGGGGCAACTATGAATAAAGTTGCTATAAAATGTCATGTGCAGGGTTTTGTGTGGACATAAGTTGCAACTCATTTGGATAGTACCTATCCAGTGGTGTATGATTGCACCAGACACATATTTTAAGGAAGAAATGATAGGAATTCTCTATTACAGTCTCTTCAGAAAATAGAGGGAATGCACCTGATTCTATTGAGGCCAGCATTATCCTAATGTACCAAAATCAGATAAAGATACTGCAAAAGAAGAAACTACAAACCAATATCTTTCATGGCCATAGATGCAGAAATATTCAACAAAATATTAGATCAAATCCTACAATATTATAGGGTCGCCAAGCTGGCTTGGTGGAGAATGCAACTCTTGATCTCAGGGTTGTGAGTTCAAGTCCCACGTTGGGTATAGAGATGACTTAAAATCTTTAAGGAGTGCCTGGGTGGCTCAATCGGAAAGTGTCAGACTTCGGCTCTAGATCACGATCTCATGGTTTGTGGGTTCAAGCTCCACGTTGGGCTCTGCTGACAGCTTGGAGCCTTGGGCCTGCTTCGGGTTCTGTGTCTCCCCCTCTGCCCTCCCCTGCTCACACTCTGTCTCTCTCTCTCTTTCAAAAATAAACATTAAAAAAATTATAAAAATAAAATATTTAAAGGCACCTGGGTGGCTCAGTCAGTTGAACGTCCGAGTCTTGATTTTGGCTCAGGCCATGATCCCAGGGTCATGGGATCAAGCCCCATGTCAGGCTCCATGATAAGTGTGGAGCCTGCTTGCGATTCCCTCTCTCTCTCTCTCTCTCTCTCTCTCTCTCCTTTTTTTTTTTTTTTTTTTTTTTTTTTTTGAGACAGAGAGAGAGCATGAGCAGGGGAGGGGCAGAGAGAGAGTGAGACACAGAATCTGAAGCAGGCTCCAGGCTCTGAGCTGTCAGCACAGAGCCCGAGGCAGGGCTCGAACTCACAAACTGAGATCATGACCTGAGCCGAAGTCAGACGCTTAACCAACTGAGCCACCTAGGTGCCCCTCCCTCTCTCTCTCCTTTTGCCCCTTACCCCTGTTCATGCTCTGTCTGTCTCTAAATTAAAAAATAGGAGCAGCTGAGCAGTTCAATCGGGTAAGCATCCAACTCTTGGTTTCAGCTCAGGTCATGATGTCACAGTTCATGGGTTGGAGCCCTATGCTGGGCTCTGCGCTGACGGCATGGGGCCTGCTTGGGATTCTCTCCCTCTTTCTCTGCCCTTTCCCCACTCATTCATTCTCTCTCTCTCTCTCCCTCCCTCCCTCCCTCCCTCAAAATAAACATGAAGAAAAATTTTAATAAATCTTAAAAAAAAAGAATTGCATACTCATGACCAGGTGGGATATATTTCAGGCATGCAAGGCTAGTTCAACATTAGGAAATCAATTAATGTAATCCATCATATCAACAAGCTAAAAAAGAAAAATCACATGATCATATCAATAGATGCAGAAGAAACATTTAACAAAATCCAACACCTTTCATCATAAAGACTCAGCAAAGTAGGAATAAAGGGGACCTTTCCCAACTTGACAAAGAATATCTACAAAAAACCTGTAGGTATGTGTCAACTATACTTCAATTAAATGATCAACAAGAACAACAAAACCTATAGGTAACATTGTTAATGATGAGAAGCTACATGTGTCCCCAAGCACAAGGCAAGGGTGTCTCCTCACACTACTCCTATTAAACATATTGAAAGAGAAAAAAAAAACACCAATCTAGAATTTTGTATCTAGTGAAAGTATCCTTCAAAAATAGAGAAATACTTTCTTAGGCAAAAGCTAAAGGAATTCAGGACATCAGACTGGCTGCCAGTAGAGCATGCTACTTTTGATCTCAGGGTCATGAGTTTGAGCCCCACGTTGGATATAGAGGTTACTTAAAAAAAAATTGGGGCGGATGAGTGTCTCAGTTAAGCATCCACTTTGGCTCAGGTTATGATCTCAGAGTTTATGAGTTCAAAGCCCCACATCGTTCTCTCCATCTCTCTTTCTCTTTCTCAAAACAAATAAATTTTTAAAAATATTTTTTAAAAATGAAAATTTTTAAATGGAAGGAATTTGTTGCCAGGAGACCTGCTTTGCAAGAAATGTTAAAAGAAATTCTTCAGGGGCGCCTGGGTGGCTCAGTTGATTAACATCCGACTTCATCTCAGGGCATGATCTCACAGCATGACCTCACAGCTCATGAGTTCGAACCCCACATCAGCCTCTGTGCTGAGAGGGAGCCTGGAGCCTGCTTTGGATTCTGTGTCTCCCTCTCATTCTTCCCCTCCCCCACTTGCATACTCATGTTCTCTCTCTCTCTCTCTCTCTCTCTCTCTGTCTCTCTGTCTCTCTCAAATAAACATTAAAAAAAATTCAAAGAAAAAAATTTATTTAGAAAAAAGGAAAACTGTATAGGTCAGAATCCCAGATCTACATAAGCCTTTTAAAATATTCTACTCCCTCCTTGCTTGCATGATTTCAGACAAGAAATATGAAGTGGTTTCCATCCTTATTTCTCTATAGGTGAGCTGCTTTTATGTTTTTGTTTTTTTCTTCTAGCTTCTTGCAAGAGTGTCTCTTTGTCTTTGGTTTTCTGCAGTTTGAATATCATATGCCTAGGTGGAGTGTTTTTTATATTTATCCTGATTGGTGGTGTCTAAGATTCCTGAATTTGTGATTTGGTTTCTGTCATTAATTTTGGAATATTCTCGGGGCGCCTGGGTGGCTCAGTCGGTTAAGCGTCCAACTTCAGCTCAGGTCACGATCTCATGGTTCGTGAGTTCGAGCCCTGCATCGGGCTCTGTGCTGACAGCTCAGAGCCTGGAGCCTGCTTCACATTCTGTGTCTCCCTCTCTCTCTGCCCCTTCCCTGCTCATGCTGTGTCTCTCTCTGTCTCAAAAATAAATAAATATTTTTTTTTTAAATTTTTTTTTCAACGTTTTTTATTTATTTTTGGGACAGAGAGAGACAGAGCATGAACAGGGGAGGGGCAGAGAGAGAGGGAGACACAGAATCGGAAACAGGCTCCAGGCTCCGAGCCATCAGCCCAGAGCCTGACGCGGGGCTCGAACTCACAGACCGTGAGATCGTGACCTGGCTGAAGTCGGACGCTTAACCGACTGCGCCACCCAGGCGCCCCAATATTTTTAAAAATTAAAAAAATTTTTTGGAATATTCTCAGTTTGTTGTTTGGGTTTTTTTTTGTTTCTTTGTTTTTGTGTTTTTCCATGATGGAGACACACCAGTGCACCCACATGGCTTTCTGGGAAGCCAGGGCCCCACTCTGTTTTTCTTAGCACTTTTTTTTTTTTTAAGATTTTATTTTTAAGTAATCTCTACACCCAACATGTTTGAACTCACAACCTGGAGATCAGGGGTTGCATGCTCCACTGACTGAGCCAGACAGCGCCCCTCCCAGCACTTATGTTATTGCAAAAATGAGTTTGCCACAAATACTACTTTGTAAATGACTTATGTCACTTATGGAGAACTCATTTCTGTGCTGAGAACAAAAGCTCACTGTTGCTTAGGGGCTGTGATGCCTGGCTAGATGGCCAGGCTTACCTCTGGCTAAGGGAACTCAGGCTTCCACCTGTAGCTTCTGTGGCTATATCTGTCCCTTTCTGTGTCCCGTTCCTGTAATGCATCCATAGTGTGCTTGTGCAGAGAAGGGGCCCAGAATGCCCACTGGGTTTGGGTTACATGCTCCAATTCTGTTCAGCCACCCATTCCTGGATAGCCGTGGTGGATGCTGCTCAGGTGTCCATGAGTTGTGAGCACACCGGCCATACCACCAGAAGTTGGGAACATATCTTGGGTTTACAGTGGTTCAGCCACCAAGCCCAGAGTGCCTGGTGCCTGGACGCACTCACTGATGCAGCACTCCGAGGCTGGTGCCTATGAAGGGTTGCTGGCTATACTGGGCCCATCCCCAACAGTGACAGGGTGCTCACCCAGCCCAGAGCTGCTGCTGTGGGTGCCTGGGCCTCTGAGCCACATGTCTGCCACCACTGACCTCACAGGACATAGGCAGTGAGTCCCAGCCATTACCCTTTAAGTATAATCTTCTGCTCCTGTCTTCTTCCCGGAATTCCTATTTTGTATATGTGACATCTTTTATAATTGTCCTGTGGTTCTTGAACATTCTGTTACTTTTCTTTTTTTATTTTCATTTTTTCTCTTTGCATTTCAGTTTGGAAAGTTTCTAGTGACATATCTTCAAGCTCACTGATTTTTTTTCCACCTATGTGCCCACCAAAGCCATTCTCCATTTCTGTTCATTTTTTTTTCTAGCATTTCCTTTTGTTGTTTTCTTAGAGTTTCCATCTCTCTGCTTACACTATCCATCTAATTTTACATGTGGCCCACTTTTTCCATGACAGCCCTTAGCATATTAACCAGAGTTGTTTTAAATTCCCTGTCCAAGGGCGGGGGGGGGGGGGGGCCTGGTGGGCTCAGTTGGAAGAGCATGCAACTCTTAATCTTGGGGTTCAAGCTCCATGTTGGTGTAGAGATTATTTAAAAAATAAAATCTTTAAATTTTTTTTTTAATGTTTACTCATTTAAAAAAAAATTTTTTTTTAAAGCTCTCAGCACAGAGCCCAACACAGGGCTCGAACTCATGAACCAGATCATGAACAGGATCATGACCTGAGCCAAAGTTGGATGCCTAACTGACTGAGCCACACAGGTGCCCCATAATGTTTATTCATTTTTTAGAGCACTCAAGAGCAGGTGAGGGCAGAGAGAGAGGGAGACAGAGACTCCAAAGCCAGCTCCGCGCTGTCAGCACAAAGCCCAATGTGGGGCTTGAACCCGTAAACCACAAGATCAACCTGAGCTGAAGTCAGATGCTCAACCAACTCCACTCAGGTGCCCCCAAAAATAAAATCTCTAAATTTCCTGTCCAGTAATGCCAACATCTCTGCTGTAGCCAAGCGTGGTTCTAATGCCTACTTTTTCTCTTCAGACGGTGCCTTTCCTTTAGCATGCAATTTTTTTGTTGTTGTTAAATGTCAGGCATATATTGGGTAATAGAACTGAGATAGACAACATTTTAATGAGAGGTTTTTATGTTTTTCTGGCTTGGAGTGAGGCTCAGAGGCTGAAATTTCCTCTCCTGTACTTGTTTATGTTTCCCCTGTTGTCCTTGGGTTTCCCTAGAGACTCCTTCTTCAAAAGAACCAGCCTTTAAAAAAAGGAAAGGAAAGGAAAGGAAAGGAAAAAGAAAAGAAAAGAAAAGAAAAAGGAAAAGGAAAGAAAAAGAACCAGCCTTGCAGTGGTGCTCATTTGGGCCACACATATATGGAAATTAGAATGATACAGAGAAAATGAGTATGGCCCCTGCACAAGGATGACACACCAATTCATGATGAATCAACCTTGCAGCTTTTTCAGCTGTAATCCTCTAGTATGCAGGAGCCCTGTTAATGGTGCAGGAAGGCATGGAGGGAGGGGAAGTGTCCCAGGATCGTATGATTAGGTTTGTCTCCTAGTGGGCCTGTGGCCTGGCCCATGATCCTTGCAAGTGCTGCTTCTCTGGGATTTTTGCCCCGTTAGGGTAAGACAAAGGCTACAAGGGGCTGGGGTTAGGTTTATCCATTCCCCCCTGTTGGATGAAGCTCTGAGGAAGTTGTTTTCCTTGCTGGCTGGACTTTTTTTGATGGACAATGAACAATCTGGGCCTATTTCAGATGGTTATATTTCCCTGTCCCCTTGTGTGATACACAAAAGAATTTTGCTCTGATCTTCATTCACTGTGAGAACCTGGTGGGGCTCCTTGGAGGTAAAATCCATAAAAATGCCCCCCCCCACATTAGAATGGTTCTCTTAAGGGTGAGATTTTAATTCTCAAGCTCACCCACACTCAGCCTCCAGCATTTCATTGATATTACCATTTAAGGGGTCACAGAGGTGTTCCTACCAGTTCCTGGTTCCAGTGGCTTCTGCTACTGATAAGTTGTGATACTCTGTCTTTAATGTCTCTACAGTTTTTGGGATGGGGTGTTGTCCCATGACCTCAATTCACTGATGGATCTAAGAAAAGTCCTTAGGGGCACTTGGGTGGCTTAGTCGGTTAAGCATCTGACTTCAGCTCAGGTCATGATATCACAGTTTGTGAGTTCAAGCCCCCCATCAGGTTCTCTGTTGTCAGTTCAGAGCCTGCTTCAGATCCTCTGTCTTCCTTTTCCTGTTCCTCCCCGGCTCGTGTTCTCTCTCTCTTTCAAAAACAAAAACAAACAAACAAAATATATATATATATTTTTATTATATATATATTTATTATTTATATATTATTTATA
>NW_026058974.1:0-12886 GCF_023721935.1 Panthera uncia | reverse complement strand
AAGAAACAAGGTTGAACAGTTGGATCTCAGGTTTGCCATGACTCTGGATTTAATACAGATAACCAAATATGTAGGTTTTGGATCTAATGGAAACAGTAATCAAATACATACATTTGTAATCAAATAGATATATGTGTCTTAAATTTTTTTCAAAAGGAGTTATATATTTTTTGATTCTAGGATACCAGTGGATGAAAGATACATCAAATTAATAACTTTTTAAGAAACTAAATGTACATTTTACTCTTAATGCATCACATACACATCTTATTTAAGAAACTATAAAATGTGAAAATCTAGGATTTAGTTGATGCTTGACAGAAGTTCTTTATACACACATAATACAAACTAAAGCAAAATATAACCTGTAATCTAGACTAACATCAGTAAGTTTCACATACTGGGGTGCCTGAGTGGCTCAGTCAGTGGAGTGTTGGACTCTTGATTTCCGCTCAGGTCATGATCCCAGGGTTGTGGGATCGAGGCCCACCTCGGGCTCTGTGCTGAGGAGCGTGGAGCCTGTTTCAATTCCAGCTCACAGTTTTCTTGCAAAAGCATGAACCCTGTCTCAGGGGGTTGTCATCCAAGAGGGAGTATGTGGGCGCTTTTCAGCAGCAGCAGTAGAAACAATAAAATGATAATCATAACTATTATTCATTTGGCATTTGTCATACACCTTTCTTTGTATTTTATCTGAATGATCTCATCTCATTTAAAAATGTTTATTCATTTTTGAGAGAGAAAGAGAGCACAAGTGGGTGAGGGGCAGAGAGGGGAGAGGACAGAGGATCTGAACCAGGCTCTGCCCTGACAGCGGAGAGCCCAATGCAGGGCTGGAGCTCATGAGCTGTGAGATCATGACCTGAGCCAAAGGTAGACACTCAATTGACTGGGCCACACAGGCGCCCCTTATCTCGTTTAATTCTTAAAAATAAACTTGTGAGATCTGTGCTTTGAATCTTCGCATTTCAGAGGAGATTTAGAAAAATCAAGTACCTCATCCAAGGACAAGTGTCTAGTTAGCAGAAGAAACAGGACTCCCTTTCTGGTCTGGCTGATGTCAGTGTCAAGGCTCCTAATGCTTTGCTGTCTTGATGCTTCCAAGTGACACAACCCAAACTCCTAAGAAACTTGGCCTTCAAAACTGCCAGTGACTGAAGTTCTAGAAGAGCTTCCTAGTTCTAGAAACCAGTGGATGTCAGCCTGAGAGATGGGCCCTGTGAAGAATGGAATAAAATCATACACATGAAAACATACATATGTATTTCTATACAAAATTAATGACAGAGGAAGATTACATATTTATCTAGATAAATGCCTCCCAAAATGATTAGCCAAATTCAACACTCACTCTAACTGTCCCCCCCACACAAACATAAAACAAAAACTAGTACAAGCATGAAAGATTGTTGAGCTGGAAATAAAATAAAGCAATATGTGTGTCTGTTTCCGAACACTCTTTTTTCCTCTGAACTATAGACCTTTATCTATATCTTTATCTCAGTAATACATGGTCTTGACTATTGTGTCTTTTGTTGTCTTGAAATCAGTTAGCACAAGCGCTCCAATTTTGTACTGCCCTTTAAAGTTGTTTTGACACTTCTAGATCCTTTAAATTTCCAGGTAACATTTAGAATCAGCTTGTCAATTTCTATAAAAAACTCCTGGAACTTCTGTTGAGAGTGCAGTATTTATTCATACATATGTGAGCATATATATGAATTTATTTACTTAATGTAGAAAATAAATTTGGGGAGAACCCATATCTTAAATATTATGTCTTCTAATCCATAACCATGATAAGTATCTTCACTTATTTAATTTCTCTAACTGGTCTTTTGTAGCTTTCAAGATACAACTTATGCACATTTTGTTAATTCATGTCAGGCGTTTCATATTTATTAGAACTTGTTGCTTGTTTATTAAAAATCATAAATGGCACTTTTAATATTTTGTTAGTATGTGGAAATACAATTGAATTTTGTATACTGCCTTATATTCTGTGTTCTCACTAATTTACTTGTTTCTAGTAACTTTCTTACAGATGTCCTAGGGTTTTCTTCAAATTTGATAACGTTCCTTGCAAATTAAAGCAATTTTACTTTATTTCATTTCTTTCTTTTGCTTTATTTCACTAGCTAGAACCCACAAAACAATGTTCAATAGAAATGGTGAGAAGAAAACTCCTTGTCTTATTCCTGATCTTGGGGGAATAGCATTCAGTATTTTGCATTTAAATATGATGTCAGCACGAGGTTTTCATAGATATCCCCCATTAGATTGAAGAAGTTCCTTACATTCCTGGTTTACTAAGAAATTTATCCTAAGCAGTTATTAAATTTTATCAAATGATTTTTTAGTATATGATCATTTTTAGAAGGTCATATGACTTTTAATTTTTTGAAGTTCTTATATGGTCTTGAATCCCTGTAAGAAATCTGTTTGGATAAAATCTCTTTTTTGTATTTTTCTGAGTTTAGCTTGCCAATAATTTTTAAAGAGTTTTGCATATATGTTCAGGAGGATACATTGGTCTCTTGCCTTCTTTTCTTATAATAGTTGTTAGATTTTTGTATCATTATAATGCTGACCTCATAAAATGAGTCAGAACATACATATCCTTTCCTCTTCTCTTTTCTGGAAGTTTGTGTAGAATTGGTATTATTTCTTCCTAATGTTTCGTGGAAGTCACCATTGAAGGCAGATAAGCCTGGACTTTTTCATTGTGGGTAGGTTGTTTTGTTTTTGTTTTTGTTTTTGTTTTTAACTCTGAATCTAATTTATTTAAGAGATATAGGGTCGTAGAGGTGATCTATTTAGTCTTGAACGAACATTGATAGTTGTGTCTTTCAAAGATTTTATTCTTTTCACTTAAGTTGTCAATCTGATTGCCACAAAGTAGATGACAATATTTTCTATTATCTTTTTTAAATGTTTATAGGATTTTTAGGGATCATCACCCTTTCATTTCTGGTATCATAATTTATAACTTTTCCTTTTTTTTTTTATTAATCTGGCTAGAGGGACATTGATTTTATTACTCTCTCAAATAAATAACTTTTGGGGGCACCTGGGTGGCTCAGTCAGTTAAGCGTCTAACTCTTGGTTTCAGCTCAGGTCATGACCTCATGGTTCGTGGGTTCGAACCCTGCGTTGGGCTCCATGCTGACAGTGCAGAACCTGCTTCAAATTCTCTCTCTCTCTCTCTCTCTCTCTCAAAAATCTCTTTCTCCCCCACTCATTCTCTCTCTCTCTCTCTCAAAATAAATAAATAAACTTAAAAAAAAACATAAACAACTTCTGGCTTTATTTTGTTGTTGTTTTGTGTTTTCTATTTTATTTCTTCTTCTTGCTTTAAATTTAATTTTTTATTCTCTTTCTATATTGTAAATGTGGAAAGTTAGATTACGAGTCTTAGACCTTTCATATTTCTCATACAAGTGTTTATTGATATATTTTTTTCACTGCTATTTTAGCTGAATTGAATAAATGTTGATATCTGTGTTCTAAATCACCCAGTTCAACATAACTTCTGATTTACCTTATGATTTTTTTCTTTGATCCACATTTTATTTATGTCTTTTGTTTAGTTTCCAGGTACTTGGAAATTTTACAGAAATGTTTCAGTTTTTGATTCCCAGCTTAATTCCATGTGGTGAGAGAATGGCTTCTAAGGTAATAACTACCTGAGAACTCTCCCTGATGTCCTGGGTGTTATATATCTCTCCACTGTGACTGGTGGAAAAGCATACCATTCCCAATCTTGTAAGAGTTCTAGAAAATGTTCAGCTTATTGCTTTGCAGTTGGCCTTTCCTGATCAGAAGTAGTTTCTTTCAGGCATGTACCAGTCATTACTCATCAAGGCTTAATAGGAATCTCTGCAGAATTCCAGAATTCTCTATTTGTGGGGCACCTCTCCTGCCCCTCATTTTTGGCCTCTTAAATTTCTAATGGCCTATCCTTTAACTCATATTTCTAAGCTCAATTCAGCAAGACTAATGGGTCCTTATGGGGGTACCCATATATATCAGTTTTCTATTTCTTCAGTAACATTTCCACAAAATGGATTGAAACAGCCAAAATATATTTTCTTACAGTTCTGGAAGTCAGAAGTCCAAAATGGATCTCACCAGGCTATAATCAAGGTAGCAGCAGGGCTTAAGTCCTTTCTGGAAGCTGTACAGTTGCACACCAAGAAACATTTTATAAAATATTTTGCCGTTTAAAGATAAAGAAACACAGTCAGCTACATTTCAGAAAAGTCACATAGTTAAAGGAATATAAATGAGGCTTTCAAATTTATTTTCTGTAATAATGAAGGTCAAAGATGTAAGTGTCCAGAGATGTGTGGTGTGTGTGTGTGTGTGTGTGTGTGTGTGTGTGTCTTTGGTTAGGGATGGGGAGTGCAATCTACAAATCTTTTCTCATCCAAATAATTTCTGAAGATCAAATGAAAGCCAAAAGTATGCCATAAATATACTATTGATGAAAAGTTCTTTTAGGTATTTTTAGGAATCTGAATGAAGAACAAAAAATAAGAATTAATAGGAATATTGACATAAAATATGGCTTGAGGGTCTTTCCTAACTTAGTTTTACCATTTAAATAAGAATAGCACTGATTAGCAAAGAGTAGAAAGTTTCTGGATGATTTTTGTCTACTTCAACTTTTGGAGGTATATTTCACAAAGTTTAGATGATAATATGTATTACTCTTATAATATTCCTATGGACTGAATGTATCCCCATAAAATTCATGTGTTGACACACTTTCTTCCATTATGATGGTATTAGGAAGTGGTATTAGAAGGTTAGGTCTTTGGAAGGTAATTAGGTTGAGATGAGGTTATGAGGATAGATCCCCCACAATGAAATTAGTGCCCTTATAGGAAGAGGAAGAAACAGCAGAGCAGTGAGAAGGCAGCCATTTGTAATCCAGAAAAAGGGCTTTCACCGGGAATCAGATCAGTTGGCACCTTGGTCTTCCTGCCAGAACTGTGAGAAATAACGTCTGTGGTTGGAACTACCCATTCTATTGTATTCTATCCTAGCAGCTCAAGCTGATGAAGAGAAATATGAAAATAGAAATTTAAAAATAAATATGTGCAACTGTGGTATGAAAAATCACAATTATGATTAAAATAGGCACATAAAATAATTAGAAGGATAGTCACTAAAATATTATCTTGGGACAATTTATCCCTATGGGTTTCTTTTTCTTTTATTTCCCAAGTTTTCCCTCTTACCCAGCTTTACTTTTGTAACATAAAATGTTTTCTAAAGTGTAATTTAAAATTTCAAAAGTAATTAACCAGTTTTGAAACATATGCAATAAACATTGAAAGACAAATATTATTATCTATAGGATATAAAGCATGTGCTGTAGTTGACAGCATAAATTATGTAAGCTCTGGGAATTAAAAAAAACAGTAAAATCAGGATATTTCATAAAGTCAATGTAAAGATCAAGTAATAATGTTGTATAGTCATAGCATATAAGTGAAAATAATTTTCGGTATTATCATTTTAAAGGCCTAAAATGTACAATGCTGAAAAGTAAAATTTACATGAAAAACATGAGATATAGCAATAATTTGGTCTATAAATGTCAGATGACAAAACCTAGGGAAATAGAAAGGAGAAAAAAACTAAAAAGTTCAGACTTTTGTTACATCAGTAACTAGAATATGAAGTAGCATTTGTAGATTGCTTTGGAATTCAGAGCAAATGGATATTTGGTCAATTATGGAGGAACTTTAGATATCTTTTTATATCATTGAAAAGTTCTTGAAAAGGAAATTATATATGTTAAATCTCTTGGAAAATCATGAATTATTATTTTTGAATTAGGACCTGTTAGTATCAGGCTTTTCAAAACAGATTTGGCTGTATGTAAGAAAGAAATATCTGTTAGTATGTGATGTCCAGAAATTGAATAGATTGCTGCCTAGGAAAGTCAGTTCTCTCAGTTCCTGAAAGTGTCTAAAACTAAACTTGGACTACATTGGGTGGGAATGTTGTAGAAGAGACTTAGCTTTGATTGACAAAGTAAAGCAGATAATCTTGATAACTGTCAGATTACCAAGTGTGAAGTTTCAGAGTGGTATATTCTAACCACTGGTATGTTGGACTTGGCTTGCACCAATTCATGAGGGCTTGCTGTTAGCAGCTATCCCTGACCCAACTCTCTATTCAGTGGCATCATGTTGGCATCTTGAAATCAGCCATAGTGGAATTAAAAATCAATAAATATTTTCCAATCAGGGCTTTCCCTCTGACTACAGATCCAGTGGCTAAACTTTTAAACCACAGCTTTCAACAAAATTTAAGCTTGTATAATATTTCCATTTGTATATCTACCTAATATTTGGGTATTAGGATGAAATGTGATTCTTTTCTATAACAAAATAAACAGTATTTTCCCAAGGCCAGGTTAAGTCACTTATAAGCCCTAAATCCTGAAAAGATTGCAGCATCCAACAGTACCAAATTATAAAAGTATGTGCAAGGAAATCCAACTAAGGTCTGTCTCATGTCCATGAACAAGAAAGAATTTGATACTTTAAAAAAAATCCCATTAAAAAAAAACTTTCTGTAACTTTATTAGTGACCAAAATATCTGGTTGAGTTGTCTATTAAGTAATCTAGTATAGGTCTCCCGTTTATGTGTTCATTCTATTAAATGCTATCCTTTATTGTACACTAGGAATTAAAGAGATATTTGGAAAGAGAAGACTGACCTAGCATTCGTTTTCCATTTTATGATATGGATGATTAGATGAATGGATGGATGGATGGATGGATGGATAGATGGATAGGTAGATAGATAGATAGATAGATAGATAGATGGCATGGATGATTGGAATAGGTGGATGGATGGATGGATGGATGGATGGATGCATACATACAATAGATCATAGATAAATAGATATTGTGTCATTTAATTTCATTCTACAAATAACACTGTAAGAAAGGTATTATTTTCCCCATTTTTATATTTAAAGAGACTCAAAGAGCTTAAGTAAATTATCCTTGTATTTAGGGCTTTGATTGTATTTCATTTGATTAAATGCAACTCTTCTTGTATATATTGCATAAACACACACTGCACTGAGTGTGGCCCTTTATACCTTATGCCTAGGGGCATGTGGTGACTGACTAATACACAGAAGAAGGTAGAGCTGAACTGGCAAATTGATGTGATAACGCATTTAATTTTCCATGCCATTTTATGTACACATATGATACAGAAGGCCTTGAAGGGAGGCTCTCCCCTTTACTTGTTATTATTTGGTCCATGCTCATTCCTACTTCTAGTCCCATTTATGATAGCTAGAAATACCCAGAATGCACTTTTAAATGAATGAATGAGTGATTAATAATTTTCTGATGAGATTGCTTTATAACACTGTTCTGTATTTATTATGTAGCTAAATGAAGTAGATCCACATACATTACCCCATTTACTCTGACAACTGAATAGAGTTTATTCAACTTATGGATGGAGGAAAAATGCTTTGCTTAAATTTATTCAAATGGTAAATGGCAGGGACAGAATTATAGAGCAAGACAACTTCTCTGTCATGCTCTGCACACACACTTTTATTTTGGTAAACCATGAACAAGTTCCTTTGAAATTTTGTTAAAACTCGATTATATAATTTTACATCAAAATTATTACTTCAGCAATGAATAAAATGACTAGAATCTTATTATCTCTTCATTTTAATGAACTCAGATATGTCTGTATGCTCAGTTTCCTCAATTAATGTGATAATATTTTAAAAGTTAAGTGCAGATGAGCACAGAATTTAAAATGGGGGAAAAGAGGGATTTAAAAAAACACATTCTGGCACCTTCTGAGAAACTGATAGACTTCAAAAATCCAAATAGTTATTTGAATTTTTTGAAGTGGATTCTAGGATGATATTCTTTTTTTTTCTTCCATTTTATATCAGTCTTATTTTGAATTGGGCCATAAGGTTTTTGAGATGAAGTCTGATTGCAGTCAATTCTGGTTTATCTGCAAATGTTTTATTTATTTTTAAAATTTCATACAGTTCCGTTCCTTTCACTCCGAGGCTGGTCCAGTCTTGATGAGAGAAGGTCTCCCTTGGGAGATCAAGACAAGGGGAAAAAGAATTCAAACATGAGCACCTGCGCAAATGTTTTACTAAATCAGTATCTCAAAATCGTTTAAAAACTAACATGCTTCTATTATTCTATAAAATTAGGAGTATGCGAGTTTATTGAATAAATGATGGGGTGTTTACAACATAGACTATTACATAGCTGTCTAAAAGAATGAAGCGGACTCAGATGACCTGGCATGATTTGCAATTTTCACAAGCTATTGCTGAGTAAAGATCACACACACAGAAGCGTGATAATTATTTTGAATATACTCTTATCAATAAGGTAAAATAGCCTATGCAAACTCGTCTGTGTGTATATGGCTGGCTCTAAGCACATGGAAAATGCAGATTTTTACACTCAGGTGATTTAGACACATTACCTAGGACTTCTGGTTACAGTTGTGGTGAAGATATCTGGAGGGATGGAACGGAGAGAAGCAATAAGGAGGAGGAGGTACGTACATACAAGAAAATAGCACCAAATTGTATCTATGATCACATTTATGTAAAATTACATGCGTGTGCATAAATATGTATGTGCATTAGAGATAGTAGTGGTACAAAAAAAAAGAGTTAGTTTTATATTTACTGACTACAAAGGAAAAAAAAGTGTGAGAATATTAGCACATGAAAATATTTATCAATGGCTTTTCTCACGCTTCTGTGGGGATGCAAATAAGGAGTATATGTGTGACATAGTATTTAGTTTTGCCTTTATGTCATGTCATGTGTATTATTTAAACCACGAGTTTTAAATATAGCAGCAGGTGAAGCAGTCAAAGCTAAAAAGAAAAATTAAATATATTCTTATATTTGTATATACATCACTCTTATGATCAAAAGAGCAGTGAGAAATAATTATTTTTCTAGGCAGTTTTTCATGCATAGAGTTCATAAGTATAGAACTGACTGCATTTTGACATGATATGATTTTTGCAGTCAAAAGAAATCTATTTATATCATAAAAGAATATGCAATAATACGTGAACATTTTCTGTATCTCCTATAACTTTTTTCAGTTGTTTGATAGTTTCTTTTCAGTTGGATGTACTTTTCAAAGAAACTAATTGGTAACATATCCTTTACCAAGCTTTGAAATGATCATCAAATGCAAGAACATGAATATGAGTCATAAAATATTAGTTTTATATTATTGAATGTACTCTAATTATCTCTGTGTTCGCTTCTTTGCTGGAAGCATGTTTTTCTCCTTTCACAGTCATTAATTTTCACAAGTATGAATTTAAACCATCTCAAAATTATTTTCTTTTGGTATTCCACACTTCCCACCAGTAGGGTAAGTCCAGTTCAGTGATGTTGGATAAAAAAATGGATTAATTAGTTTTTGGATAAATACGGTAACATTATATTTAATTTTCAAGGCAATAAATAAGACAGATATCTGTAGTGACAATGAAAACATATTCTATCTATAGTACTATTTTTCTTTCTGTGAGTACTTATTTAAGGCCTGTAGATATCATCACACCAAAATAAATATGCACTGGCTAATTTCTATCATGGAAAGCAAAATATGAACTATAGCTTCTCTTGTAAGCAAGAGTGTACAAATTTGTGGGACATTCATAGCATAGAATATTTATATCTTCATAACTAAAAATTTATTGTTCCATTTTGTAAAATAATGTGAACTTGAGGCTCCAGTTCTACCAAATAATATGTATCCATATTAGTTCCTAAGAAGAACATAACTCATTAAAATAAAATAAAAGATTTAAGTGAAAGAATATTAAAAATAAAAATGTTCAGGAGTTTAGATACGTTGTATCACGTTAGGATGCATGATACTACAAAACTAGTTTCTACTTTGATCCACTGATTCTATCAAGTAGCAAGCACTTGTTTCCATAAATTGATATAATTTTTTTTTAAATTTCAGAGTCCCAAACTATCATGAACAATAAATATAAGCAGTGCTTTGTTCCTGGTACTGTATTAGGAAGGAATCTTTTTTTTTTTCAATTCTTTGACGTTTGTATTCATTTTTTTGAGAGACAGAGAGAGACAGGGTATGAGTGGAGTAGGGGCAGAGAGAGGGAGACACAGAATCGGAAGGAGGCTCCAGGCTCTGAGCTGTCAGCGCAGAGCCTGATGCGGGGCTCGAACTCATGAACCATGAAATCAAGACCTGAGCTGAAATGGAATGCTCAACCAAATGAGCCACCCAGGTGCCCCAAGAGAGAATCTTAAATAGGGGTGCCTGAGTCAGTCCTGGAAATGAAACATATACCTCAATAATAATGTAAATATTGAACTTATGATTAGATAAGGGTCCCTTATATACTGGGGGTCCCTGGTGCCTCGTCACAGGGATAAGAATCCCTTCCTATCTTCTCACAGGGAAAGACTCCCTGGTGTAGCAAGTGAGTACAGGCTTGGAAATCAAAGGGTCTGACAGTAAATCCTTGTTAACACTAATTCAAGGACAAGACTTGGGAAAGTGTCATAATCTGATTCAGTCTCTCTCTCTGTCTCTCTCTCTCTTTTCTTCCCAGTGACATAGGAGAAAATACCATCTACCCACCTGGTTGCTAGGATTATTAAACAATGTAATGTATCTGCAAATAAACATGTTATTTTTTCATCTTAACTAAACCCTTTCTCTACTCCATTTTCATGTCTACAACTTTCTTCTTTCTCTGTTCCCCTTTAGAGCAATGTCCTTTGAAAGAGATTGCTATAGTTAGAATACTCTATTACTCTCCATTTAAAAAAAAAAAAACAACTCACTGCACTAAACCTTGCACCCCTCCACAGAAACCACTCTTGTCATATTTGCAGTGATATCCACATTACTAAATCCAAAAGTCCATGCTCAATCTTGCCACAGTTGATTTCTTTTTCTCATGGAAATACTTTTATTTATGTAGCTGTCATGACACCGAGTTCTCATGACTTCTTTCTATTGTTACAGGCTGCTTCTTAGTATCTTGTGATGTTCCTTCTCATCTCCCCAATTTCTTAATTTTAGAGTGCCTCCAAGCTCACCTTTTGGGACTCTTGCTCCGTCCACCTAAGCTCTTCATGACCACACCTAATGACATGGTTTTAAATAGTTTATATGCTGATGATTGCCAAGTGCTTCCTTTCTAGTCTGTACTCCTTCCTGAACTCTGTGGACTTATATATTCAACTGCCCTCTGGACATCTCTAGTTGGGTTTTTAATATAAATTTTAAAATCAACTAGGCCAAAATGGAACTCCTAATCTCCCTCATGATGCTTCATTTATCCAGAGTATTCCCCATCTCAATTCATGACCACAGTCATCCATCCAGCCCTTTACGCCCCAAACCTTGAAGTCATCATTGATACTTCTAATGAATTGGAAATCCTTTCGGTTCCCACTTTAAAAATGGTCGGGGCACCTGGGTGGCTCTGTTGGTTAAGCATCCGACTTTGGGTCAGGTCACGATCTCACTGCTCTGTGAGTTTGAGCCCCACGTCAGGCTCTGTGCTGACAGCTCAGAGTCTGGAGCCTCCTTTGGATTCTGTGTCTTCCTCTCTCTCAACCCTTCCCCCACTCACACTCTGTCTCTCTCCCTCTCTCAAAAATAATAAAACAAACATTTTTTTAAAAATATCCAAAATAGACATATCCTCACTTCTGCTGCTATCACTCTAGTCCAAGCCACCATTTTTCTCTCCTGGATTATTGCTATATCCTCCTGAGTGGTCTCTGTTCCTACTCATGCCCTCCTATGTTTCCTTCAATCCGGAAATACAGTAATATTTTTGAAACTGTATAAGTCACATCATGTTTTTGATCTGCTGTGATCCCTTCCATGACTCCCCTATCACTCAAAGTAAAAAGCAAAATTCTTAAAATGATCCTCAAATCCCACCTAAATCTGGTCTGACAGTAATTTTTAAACCTTCTTTGTAAATATTCATCCCTTTCCTTATTTATCTCCAGCTACTGGCTTCTTTGCAGTTTAGAGAATATCTTTAGCATGTTGCTACATAAGACCTCTGTAATCTTGGTTTCATTTCCTAGAATACTTTTTCTTTAAGTATCAGCATAGCTTGCTCCTTTTTCTCCTTTACATCTTTGTTCCCTGACCTCACTCTTTAAAATGCAAATCTCAGCACTTCTTATCTCTTTCCTCTACTTGATTTATTTTGGTTGCATTCATCACCATGTTATACACTGCATCATTACTTCCCCAAAGAGAATGAGAATATAAGCTCCATCAGGATAAGGATCCTGGTCTGTTGTGTTGACTGCTATATCCCCAGAACAATGTCTGTTGTATATAACAACAGGGTTCAATAAATATTTATTCCTGGAATGAATTAATGAATAAGAAAGCACTCTGTGAAATATAAAGCACAATAAAAACAAAGCTTATCATATTTTTCCTAGTATTACAGGAAATACCATTAAAATGACTAAGCATCCATCTGAGTTGAACAATCAGCTCTGGAACTTATAAACGTTGCTTTGGAGAGTACACAGGTATCAGAGACATAACTACCCTATCTGCTGCATACCCATTCAATTGTTATATACAATATGCATATTATTTATCTTATGTACTATGTTTATACTCAGTTGTTAACAGTCTGCCCTGCTTTTAGGATATAAGGATTTTGAGAGTGAAGACCATAAAAAATAGGCCAGGTCAATGTCATATGACAATGCGGGTATTGTCTCTTGTGTCCCACTGAGTAGAAATATATTAACAGAAAACATTATGAACTGAAAACAATAATTAGAAGAATTAAATT
>NW_026058973.1:0-12890 GCF_023721935.1 Panthera uncia | reverse complement strand
AAGAAACAAGGTTGAACAGTTGGATCTCAGGTTTGCCATGACTCTGGATTTAATACAGATAACCAAATATGTAGGTTTTGGATCTAATGGAAACAGTAATCAAATACATACATTTGTAATCAAATAGATATATGTGTCTTAAATTTTTTTCAAAAGGAGTTATATATTTTTTGATTCTAGGATACCAGTGGATGAAAGATACATCAAATTAATAACTTTTTAAGAAACTAAATGTACATTTTACTCTTAATGCATCACATACACATCTTATTTAAGAAACTATAAAATGTGAAAATCTAGGATTTAGTTGATGCTTGACAGAAGTTCTTTATACACACATAATACAAACTAAAGCAAAATATAACCTGTAATCTAGACTAACATCAGTAAGTTTCACATACTGGGGTGCCTGAGTGGCTCAGTCAGTGGAGTGTTGGACTCTTGATTTCCGCTCAGGTCATGATCCCAGGGTTGTGGGATCGAGGCCCACCTCGGGCTCTGTGCTGAGGAGCGTGGAGCCTGTTTCAATTCCAGCTCACAGTTTTCTTGCAAAAGCATGAACCCTGTCTCAGGGGGTTGTCATCCAAGAGGGAGTATGTGGGCGCTTTTCAGCAGCAGCAGTAGAAACAATAAAATGATAATCATAACTATTATTCATTTGGCATTTGTCATACACCTTTCTTTGTATTTTATCTGAATGATCTCATCTCATTTAAAAATGTTTATTCATTTTTGAGAGAGAAAGAGAGCACAAGTGGGTGAGGGGCAGAGAGGGGAGAGGACAGAGGATCTGAACCAGGCTCTGCCCTGACAGCGGAGAGCCCAATGCAGGGCTGGAGCTCATGAGCTGTGAGATCATGACCTGAGCCAAAGGTAGACACTCAATTGACTGGGCCACACAGGCGCCCCTTATCTCGTTTAATTCTTAAAAATAAACTTGTGAGATCTGTGCTTTGAATCTTCGCATTTCAGAGGAGATTTAGAAAAATCAAGTACCTCATCCAAGGACAAGTGTCTAGTTAGCAGAAGAAACAGGACTCCCTTTCTGGTCTGGCTGATGTCAGTGTCAAGGCTCCTAATGCTTTGCTGTCTTGATGCTTCCAAGTGACACAACCCAAACTCCTAAGAAACTTGGCCTTCAAAACTGCCAGTGACTGAAGTTCTAGAAGAGCTTCCTAGTTCTAGAAACCAGTGGATGTCAGCCTGAGAGATGGGCCCTGTGAAGAATGGAATAAAATCATACACATGAAAACATACATATGTATTTCTATACAAAATTAATGACAGAGGAAGATTACATATTTATCTAGATAAATGCCTCCCAAAATGATTAGCCAAATTCAACACTCACTCTAACTGTCCCCCCCACACAAACATAAAACAAAAACTAGTACAAGCATGAAAGATTGTTGAGCTGGAAATAAAATAAAGCAATATGTGTGTCTGTTTCCGAACACTCTTTTTTCCTCTGAACTATAGACCTTTATCTATATCTTTATCTCAGTAATACATGGTCTTGACTATTGTGTCTTTTGTTGTCTTGAAATCAGTTAGCACAAGCGCTCCAATTTTGTACTGCCCTTTAAAGTTGTTTTGACACTTCTAGATCCTTTAAATTTCCAGGTAACATTTAGAATCAGCTTGTCAATTTCTATAAAAAACTCCTGGAACTTCTGTTGAGAGTGCAGTATTTATTCATACATATGTGAGCATATATATGAATTTATTTACTTAATGTAGAAAATAAATTTGGGGAGAACCCATATCTTAAATATTATGTCTTCTAATCCATAACCATGATAAGTATCTTCACTTATTTAATTTCTCTAACTGGTCTTTTGTAGCTTTCAAGATACAACTTATGCACATTTTGTTAATTCATGTCAGGCGTTTCATATTTATTAGAACTTGTTGCTTGTTTATTAAAAATCATAAATGGCACTTTTAATATTTTGTTAGTATGTGGAAATACAATTGAATTTTGTATACTGCCTTATATTCTGTGTTCTCACTAATTTACTTGTTTCTAGTAACTTTCTTACAGATGTCCTAGGGTTTTCTTCAAATTTGATAACGTTCCTTGCAAATTAAAGCAATTTTACTTTATTTCATTTCTTTCTTTTGCTTTATTTCACTAGCTAGAACCCACAAAACAATGTTCAATAGAAATGGTGAGAAGAAAACTCCTTGTCTTATTCCTGATCTTGGGGGAATAGCATTCAGTATTTTGCATTTAAATATGATGTCAGCACGAGGTTTTCATAGATATCCCCCATTAGATTGAAGAAGTTCCTTACATTCCTGGTTTACTAAGAAATTTATCCTAAGCAGTTATTAAATTTTATCAAATGATTTTTTAGTATATGATCATTTTTAGAAGGTCATATGACTTTTAATTTTTTGAAGTTCTTATATGGTCTTGAATCCCTGTAAGAAATCTGTTTGGATAAAATCTCTTTTTTGTATTTTTCTGAGTTTAGCTTGCCAATAATTTTTAAAGAGTTTTGCATATATGTTCAGGAGGATACATTGGTCTCTTGCCTTCTTTTCTTATAATAGTTGTTAGATTTTTGTATCATTATAATGCTGACCTCATAAAATGAGTCAGAACATACATATCCTTTCCTCTTCTCTTTTCTGGAAGTTTGTGTAGAATTGGTATTATTTCTTCCTAATGTTTCGTGGAAGTCACCATTGAAGGCAGATAAGCCTGGACTTTTTCATTGTGGGTAGGTTGTTTTGTTTTTGTTTTTGTTTTTGTTTTTAACTCTGAATCTAATTTATTTAAGAGATATAGGGTCGTAGAGGTGATCTATTTAGTCTTGAACGAACATTGATAGTTGTGTCTTTCAAAGATTTTATTCTTTTCACTTAAGTTGTCAATCTGATTGCCACAAAGTAGATGACAATATTTTCTATTATCTTTTTTAAATGTTTATAGGATTTTTAGGGATCATCACCCTTTCATTTCTGGTATCATAATTTATAACTTTTCCTTTTTTTTTTTATTAATCTGGCTAGAGGGACATTGATTTTATTACTCTCTCAAATAAATAACTTTTGGGGGCACCTGGGTGGCTCAGTCAGTTAAGCGTCTAACTCTTGGTTTCAGCTCAGGTCATGACCTCATGGTTCGTGGGTTCGAACCCTGCGTTGGGCTCCATGCTGACAGTGCAGAACCTGCTTCAAATTCTCTCTCTCTCTCTCTCTCTCTCTCAAAAATCTCTTTCTCCCCCACTCATTCTCTCTCTCTCTCTCTCAAAATAAATAAATAAACTTAAAAAAAAACATAAACAACTTCTGGCTTTATTTTGTTGTTGTTTTGTGTTTTCTATTTTATTTCTTCTTCTTGCTTTAAATTTAATTTTTTATTCTCTTTCTATATTGTAAATGTGGAAAGTTAGATTACGAGTCTTAGACCTTTCATATTTCTCATACAAGTGTTTATTGATATATTTTTTTCACTGCTATTTTAGCTGAATTGAATAAATGTTGATATCTGTGTTCTAAATCACCCAGTTCAACATAACTTCTGATTTACCTTATGATTTTTTTCTTTGATCCACATTTTATTTATGTCTTTTGTTTAGTTTCCAGGTACTTGGAAATTTTACAGAAATGTTTCAGTTTTTGATTCCCAGCTTAATTCCATGTGGTGAGAGAATGGCTTCTAAGGTAATAACTACCTGAGAACTCTCCCTGATGTCCTGGGTGTTATATATCTCTCCACTGTGACTGGTGGAAAAGCATACCATTCCCAATCTTGTAAGAGTTCTAGAAAATGTTCAGCTTATTGCTTTGCAGTTGGCCTTTCCTGATCAGAAGTAGTTTCTTTCAGGCATGTACCAGTCATTACTCATCAAGGCTTAATAGGAATCTCTGCAGAATTCCAGAATTCTCTATTTGTGGGGCACCTCTCCTGCCCCTCATTTTTGGCCTCTTAAATTTCTAATGGCCTATCCTTTAACTCATATTTCTAAGCTCAATTCAGCAAGACTAATGGGTCCTTATGGGGGTACCCATATATATCAGTTTTCTATTTCTTCAGTAACATTTCCACAAAATGGATTGAAACAGCCAAAATATATTTTCTTACAGTTCTGGAAGTCAGAAGTCCAAAATGGATCTCACCAGGCTATAATCAAGGTAGCAGCAGGGCTTAAGTCCTTTCTGGAAGCTGTACAGTTGCACACCAAGAAACATTTTATAAAATATTTTGCCGTTTAAAGATAAAGAAACACAGTCAGCTACATTTCAGAAAAGTCACATAGTTAAAGGAATATAAATGAGGCTTTCAAATTTATTTTCTGTAATAATGAAGGTCAAAGATGTAAGTGTCCAGAGATGTGTGGTGTGTGTGTGTGTGTGTGTGTGTGTGTGTGTGTCTTTGGTTAGGGATGGGGAGTGCAATCTACAAATCTTTTCTCATCCAAATAATTTCTGAAGATCAAATGAAAGCCAAAAGTATGCCATAAATATACTATTGATGAAAAGTTCTTTTAGGTATTTTTAGGAATCTGAATGAAGAACAAAAAATAAGAATTAATAGGAATATTGACATAAAATATGGCTTGAGGGTCTTTCCTAACTTAGTTTTACCATTTAAATAAGAATAGCACTGATTAGCAAAGAGTAGAAAGTTTCTGGATGATTTTTGTCTACTTCAACTTTTGGAGGTATATTTCACAAAGTTTAGATGATAATATGTATTACTCTTATAATATTCCTATGGACTGAATGTATCCCCATAAAATTCATGTGTTGACACACTTTCTTCCATTATGATGGTATTAGGAAGTGGTATTAGAAGGTTAGGTCTTTGGAAGGTAATTAGGTTGAGATGAGGTTATGAGGATAGATCCCCCACAATGAAATTAGTGCCCTTATAGGAAGAGGAAGAAACAGCAGAGCAGTGAGAAGGCAGCCATTTGTAATCCAGAAAAAGGGCTTTCACCGGGAATCAGATCAGTTGGCACCTTGGTCTTCCTGCCAGAACTGTGAGAAATAACGTCTGTGGTTGGAACTACCCATTCTATTGTATTCTATCCTAGCAGCTCAAGCTGATGAAGAGAAATATGAAAATAGAAATTTAAAAATAAATATGTGCAACTGTGGTATGAAAAATCACAATTATGATTAAAATAGGCACATAAAATAATTAGAAGGATAGTCACTAAAATATTATCTTGGGACAATTTATCCCTATGGGTTTCTTTTTCTTTTATTTCCCAAGTTTTCCCTCTTACCCAGCTTTACTTTTGTAACATAAAATGTTTTCTAAAGTGTAATTTAAAATTTCAAAAGTAATTAACCAGTTTTGAAACATATGCAATAAACATTGAAAGACAAATATTATTATCTATAGGATATAAAGCATGTGCTGTAGTTGACAGCATAAATTATGTAAGCTCTGGGAATTAAAAAAAACAGTAAAATCAGGATATTTCATAAAGTCAATGTAAAGATCAAGTAATAATGTTGTATAGTCATAGCATATAAGTGAAAATAATTTTCGGTATTATCATTTTAAAGGCCTAAAATGTACAATGCTGAAAAGTAAAATTTACATGAAAAACATGAGATATAGCAATAATTTGGTCTATAAATGTCAGATGACAAAACCTAGGGAAATAGAAAGGAGAAAAAAACTAAAAAGTTCAGACTTTTGTTACATCAGTAACTAGAATATGAAGTAGCATTTGTAGATTGCTTTGGAATTCAGAGCAAATGGATATTTGGTCAATTATGGAGGAACTTTAGATATCTTTTTATATCATTGAAAAGTTCTTGAAAAGGAAATTATATATGTTAAATCTCTTGGAAAATCATGAATTATTATTTTTGAATTAGGACCTGTTAGTATCAGGCTTTTCAAAACAGATTTGGCTGTATGTAAGAAAGAAATATCTGTTAGTATGTGATGTCCAGAAATTGAATAGATTGCTGCCTAGGAAAGTCAGTTCTCTCAGTTCCTGAAAGTGTCTAAAACTAAACTTGGACTACATTGGGTGGGAATGTTGTAGAAGAGACTTAGCTTTGATTGACAAAGTAAAGCAGATAATCTTGATAACTGTCAGATTACCAAGTGTGAAGTTTCAGAGTGGTATATTCTAACCACTGGTATGTTGGACTTGGCTTGCACCAATTCATGAGGGCTTGCTGTTAGCAGCTATCCCTGACCCAACTCTCTATTCAGTGGCATCATGTTGGCATCTTGAAATCAGCCATAGTGGAATTAAAAATCAATAAATATTTTCCAATCAGGGCTTTCCCTCTGACTACAGATCCAGTGGCTAAACTTTTAAACCACAGCTTTCAACAAAATTTAAGCTTGTATAATATTTCCATTTGTATATCTACCTAATATTTGGGTATTAGGATGAAATGTGATTCTTTTCTATAACAAAATAAACAGTATTTTCCCAAGGCCAGGTTAAGTCACTTATAAGCCCTAAATCCTGAAAAGATTGCAGCATCCAACAGTACCAAATTATAAAAGTATGTGCAAGGAAATCCAACTAAGGTCTGTCTCATGTCCATGAACAAGAAAGAATTTGATACTTTAAAAAAAATCCCATTAAAAAAAAACTTTCTGTAACTTTATTAGTGACCAAAATATCTGGTTGAGTTGTCTATTAAGTAATCTAGTATAGGTCTCCCGTTTATGTGTTCATTCTATTAAATGCTATCCTTTATTGTACACTAGGAATTAAAGAGATATTTGGAAAGAGAAGACTGACCTAGCATTCGTTTTCCATTTTATGATATGGATGATTAGATGAATGGATGGATGGATGGATGGATGGATAGATGGATAGGTAGATAGATAGATAGATAGATAGATAGATAGATGGCATGGATGATTGGAATAGGTGGATGGATGGATGGATGGATGGATGGATGCATACATACAATAGATCATAGATAAATAGATATTGTGTCATTTAATTTCATTCTACAAATAACACTGTAAGAAAGGTATTATTTTCCCCATTTTTATATTTAAAGAGACTCAAAGAGCTTAAGTAAATTATCCTTGTATTTAGGGCTTTGATTGTATTTCATTTGATTAAATGCAACTCTTCTTGTATATATTGCATAAACACACACTGCACTGAGTGTGGCCCTTTATACCTTATGCCTAGGGGCATGTGGTGACTGACTAATACACAGAAGAAGGTAGAGCTGAACTGGCAAATTGATGTGATAACGCATTTAATTTTCCATGCCATTTTATGTACACATATGATACAGAAGGCCTTGAAGGGAGGCTCTCCCCTTTACTTGTTATTATTTGGTCCATGCTCATTCCTACTTCTAGTCCCATTTATGATAGCTAGAAATACCCAGAATGCACTTTTAAATGAATGAATGAGTGATTAATAATTTTCTGATGAGATTGCTTTATAACACTGTTCTGTATTTATTATGTAGCTAAATGAAGTAGATCCACATACATTACCCCATTTACTCTGACAACTGAATAGAGTTTATTCAACTTATGGATGGAGGAAAAATGCTTTGCTTAAATTTATTCAAATGGTAAATGGCAGGGACAGAATTATAGAGCAAGACAACTTCTCTGTCATGCTCTGCACACACACTTTTATTTTGGTAAACCATGAACAAGTTCCTTTGAAATTTTGTTAAAACTCGATTATATAATTTTACATCAAAATTATTACTTCAGCAATGAATAAAATGACTAGAATCTTATTATCTCTTCATTTTAATGAACTCAGATATGTCTGTATGCTCAGTTTCCTCAATTAATGTGATAATATTTTAAAAGTTAAGTGCAGATGAGCACAGAATTTAAAATGGGGGAAAAGAGGGATTTAAAAAAACACATTCTGGCACCTTCTGAGAAACTGATAGACTTCAAAAATCCAAATAGTTATTTGAATTTTTTGAAGTGGATTCTAGGATGATATTCTTTTTTTTTCTTCCATTTTATATCAGTCTTATTTTGAATTGGGCCATAAGGTTTTTGAGATGAAGTCTGATTGCAGTCAATTCTGGTTTATCTGCAAATGTTTTATTTATTTTTAAAATTTCATACAGTTCCGTTCCTTTCACTCCGAGGCTGGTCCAGTCTTGATGAGAGAAGGTCTCCCTTGGGAGATCAAGACAAGGGGAAAAAGAATTCAAACATGAGCACCTGCGCAAATGTTTTACTAAATCAGTATCTCAAAATCGTTTAAAAACTAACATGCTTCTATTATTCTATAAAATTAGGAGTATGCGAGTTTATTGAATAAATGATGGGGTGTTTACAACATAGACTATTACATAGCTGTCTAAAAGAATGAAGCGGACTCAGATGACCTGGCATGATTTGCAATTTTCACAAGCTATTGCTGAGTAAAGATCACACACACAGAAGCGTGATAATTATTTTGAATATACTCTTATCAATAAGGTAAAATAGCCTATGCAAACTCGTCTGTGTGTATATGGCTGGCTCTAAGCACATGGAAAATGCAGATTTTTACACTCAGGTGATTTAGACACATTACCTAGGACTTCTGGTTACAGTTGTGGTGAAGATATCTGGAGGGATGGAACGGAGAGAAGCAATAAGGAGGAGGAGGTACGTACATACAAGAAAATAGCACCAAATTGTATCTATGATCACATTTATGTAAAATTACATGCGTGTGCATAAATATGTATGTGCATTAGAGATAGTAGTGGTACAAAAAAAAAGAGTTAGTTTTATATTTACTGACTACAAAGGAAAAAAAAGTGTGAGAATATTAGCACATGAAAATATTTATCAATGGCTTTTCTCACGCTTCTGTGGGGATGCAAATAAGGAGTATATGTGTGACATAGTATTTAGTTTTGCCTTTATGTCATGTCATGTGTATTATTTAAACCACGAGTTTTAAATATAGCAGCAGGTGAAGCAGTCAAAGCTAAAAAGAAAAATTAAATATATTCTTATATTTGTATATACATCACTCTTATGATCAAAAGAGCAGTGAGAAATAATTATTTTTCTAGGCAGTTTTTCATGCATAGAGTTCATAAGTATAGAACTGACTGCATTTTGACATGATATGATTTTTGCAGTCAAAAGAAATCTATTTATATCATAAAAGAATATGCAATAATACGTGAACATTTTCTGTATCTCCTATAACTTTTTTCAGTTGTTTGATAGTTTCTTTTCAGTTGGATGTACTTTTCAAAGAAACTAATTGGTAACATATCCTTTACCAAGCTTTGAAATGATCATCAAATGCAAGAACATGAATATGAGTCATAAAATATTAGTTTTATATTATTGAATGTACTCTAATTATCTCTGTGTTCGCTTCTTTGCTGGAAGCATGTTTTTCTCCTTTCACAGTCATTAATTTTCACAAGTATGAATTTAAACCATCTCAAAATTATTTTCTTTTGGTATTCCACACTTCCCACCAGTAGGGTAAGTCCAGTTCAGTGATGTTGGATAAAAAAATGGATTAATTAGTTTTTGGATAAATACGGTAACATTATATTTAATTTTCAAGGCAATAAATAAGACAGATATCTGTAGTGACAATGAAAACATATTCTATCTATAGTACTATTTTTCTTTCTGTGAGTACTTATTTAAGGCCTGTAGATATCATCACACCAAAATAAATATGCACTGGCTAATTTCTATCATGGAAAGCAAAATATGAACTATAGCTTCTCTTGTAAGCAAGAGTGTACAAATTTGTGGGACATTCATAGCATAGAATATTTATATCTTCATAACTAAAAATTTATTGTTCCATTTTGTAAAATAATGTGAACTTGAGGCTCCAGTTCTACCAAATAATATGTATCCATATTAGTTCCTAAGAAGAACATAACTCATTAAAATAAAATAAAAGATTTAAGTGAAAGAATATTAAAAATAAAAATGTTCAGGAGTTTAGATACGTTGTATCACGTTAGGATGCATGATACTACAAAACTAGTTTCTACTTTGATCCACTGATTCTATCAAGTAGCAAGCACTTGTTTCCATAAATTGATATAATTTTTTTTTAAATTTCAGAGTCCCAAACTATCATGAACAATAAATATAAGCAGTGCTTTGTTCCTGGTACTGTATTAGGAAGGAATCTTTTTTTTTTTCAATTCTTTGACGTTTGTATTCATTTTTTTGAGAGACAGAGAGAGACAGGGTATGAGTGGAGTAGGGGCAGAGAGAGGGAGACACAGAATCGGAAGGAGGCTCCAGGCTCTGAGCTGTCAGCGCAGAGCCTGATGCGGGGCTCGAACTCATGAACCATGAAATCAAGACCTGAGCTGAAATGGAATGCTCAACCAAATGAGCCACCCAGGTGCCCCAAGAGAGAATCTTAAATAGGGGTGCCTGAGTCAGTCCTGGAAATGAAACATATACCTCAATAATAATGTAAATATTGAACTTATGATTAGATAAGGGTCCCTTATATACTGGGGGTCCCTGGTGCCTCGTCACAGGGATAAGAATCCCTTCCTATCTTCTCACAGGGAAAGACTCCCTGGTGTAGCAAGTGAGTACAGGCTTGGAAATCAAAGGGTCTGACAGTAAATCCTTGTTAACACTAATTCAAGGACAAGACTTGGGAAAGTGTCATAATCTGATTCAGTCTCTCTCTCTGTCTCTCTCTCTCTTTTCTTCCCAGTGACATAGGAGAAAATACCATCTACCCACCTGGTTGCTAGGATTATTAAACAATGTAATGTATCTGCAAATAAACATGTTATTTTTTCATCTTAACTAAACCCTTTCTCTACTCCATTTTCATGTCTACAACTTTCTTCTTTCTCTGTTCCCCTTTAGAGCAATGTCCTTTGAAAGAGATTGCTATAGTTAGAATACTCTATTACTCTCCATTTAAAAAAAAAAAAACAACTCACTGCACTAAACCTTGCACCCCTCCACAGAAACCACTCTTGTCATATTTGCAGTGATATCCACATTACTAAATCCAAAAGTCCATGCTCAATCTTGCCACAGTTGATTTCTTTTTCTCATGGAAATACTTTTATTTATGTAGCTGTCATGACACCGAGTTCTCATGACTTCTTTCTATTGTTACAGGCTGCTTCTTAGTATCTTGTGATGTTCCTTCTCATCTCCCCAATTTCTTAATTTTAGAGTGCCTCCAAGCTCACCTTTTGGGACTCTTGCTCCGTCCACCTAAGCTCTTCATGACCACACCTAATGACATGGTTTTAAATAGTTTATATGCTGATGATTGCCAAGTGCTTCCTTTCTAGTCTGTACTCCTTCCTGAACTCTGTGGACTTATATATTCAACTGCCCTCTGGACATCTCTAGTTGGGTTTTTAATATAAATTTTAAAATCAACTAGGCCAAAATGGAACTCCTAATCTCCCTCATGATGCTTCATTTATCCAGAGTATTCCCCATCTCAATTCATGACCACAGTCATCCATCCAGCCCTTTACGCCCCAAACCTTGAAGTCATCATTGATACTTCTAATGAATTGGAAATCCTTTCGGTTCCCACTTTAAAAATGGTCGGGGCACCTGGGTGGCTCTGTTGGTTAAGCATCCGACTTTGGGTCAGGTCACGATCTCACTGCTCTGTGAGTTTGAGCCCCACGTCAGGCTCTGTGCTGACAGCTCAGAGTCTGGAGCCTCCTTTGGATTCTGTGTCTTCCTCTCTCTCAACCCTTCCCCCACTCACACTCTGTCTCTCTCCCTCTCTCAAAAATAATAAAACAAACATTTTTTTAAAAATATCCAAAATAGACATATCCTCACTTCTGCTGCTATCACTCTAGTCCAAGCCACCATTTTTCTCTCCTGGATTATTGCTATATCCTCCTGAGTGGTCTCTGTTCCTACTCATGCCCTCCTATGTTTCCTTCAATCCGGAAATACAGTAATATTTTTGAAACTGTATAAGTCACATCATGTTTTTGATCTGCTGTGATCCCTTCCATGACTCCCCTATCACTCAAAGTAAAAAGCAAAATTCTTAAAATGATCCTCAAATCCCACCTAAATCTGGTCTGACAGTAATTTTTAAACCTTCTTTGTAAATATTCATCCCTTTCCTTATTTATCTCCAGCTACTGGCTTCTTTGCAGTTTAGAGAATATCTTTAGCATGTTGCTACATAAGACCTCTGTAATCTTGGTTTCATTTCCTAGAATACTTTTTCTTTAAGTATCAGCATAGCTTGCTCCTTTTTCTCCTTTACATCTTTGTTCCCTGACCTCACTCTTTAAAATGCAAATCTCAGCACTTCTTATCTCTTTCCTCTACTTGATTTATTTTGGTTGCATTCATCACCATGTTATACACTGCATCATTACTTCCCCAAAGAGAATGAGAATATAAGCTCCATCAGGATAAGGATCCTGGTCTGTTGTGTTGACTGCTATATCCCCAGAACAATGTCTGTTGTATATAACAACAGGGTTCAATAAATATTTATTCCTGGAATGAATTAATGAATAAGAAAGCACTCTGTGAAATATAAAGCACAATAAAAACAAAGCTTATCATATTTTTCCTAGTATTACAGGAAATACCATTAAAATGACTAAGCATCCATCTGAGTTGAACAATCAGCTCTGGAACTTATAAACGTTGCTTTGGAGAGTACACAGGTATCAGAGACATAACTACCCTATCTGCTGCATACCCATTCAATTGTTATATACAATATGCATATTATTTATCTTATGTACTATGTTTATACTCAGTTGTTAACAGTCTGCCCTGCTTTTAGGATATAAGGATTTTGAGAGTGAAGACCATAAAAAATAGGCCAGGTCAATGTCATATGACAATGCGGGTATTGTCTCTTGTGTCCCACTGAGTAGAAATATATTAACAGAAAACATTATGAACTGAAAACAATAATTAGAAGAATTAAATT
>NW_026058972.1:0-12891 GCF_023721935.1 Panthera uncia | reverse complement strand
TCTCTCTCTGCCCCTCCCCCATTTGTGCTCTGTCTCTCTCTGTCTCTCAAAAATGAGTAAATGTGAAAAAAAAAAAAGTTATGACAGGAAAAAAATCAAAAAAGTCAGGTAGGATGAAAGCCATTCCTCGCCAAAAAATCAAAGGGTTCAGCAGTGCTCCAAGGGCCAAAACCTCAGGTCTCTCTCCCTTTTACCCCTGAAGAATAAAGCCAAGATACCCAAGGGAAAAGAATTAGCAAAGTTACTCCCTCACCATAAAGCTTATGCTTCTTCTGAGGAAATTCTCGATAGTCTTCATCTTCTTCCTGCCTGGGTTTCCTTTTTCCTTTGGTTGATACTCCACCTGACCCTGAAATACCACACAAAAACAAACAAACAAAACCCTCAGTATGGCTTACAAGTGAACATACTGGCCAGCCTTCAAAACATCACTCACCAAAAAAAAAAAAAAAAAAAAAAAAACCCCCCAAAGGGAAAAAAAAGGAAAAACATCCCCAACCCAAAAACACCCCCCACAAAAAAAAAAAAAAAAAAAAAAAAAAACCACTCACAAGGTCATCACAGGAGAGATCATCAGCAAACACAAGCCCCACAGAAGTGTCTGACAGTTTTAGGGAAGTTGGTAAAACTTCACTAACTCATTCGACCTCCCCATTTCATTCTTTTACTGTTCTCCATCCCAACTGATCAATTCTTCCCCATGAATAATAAAGGCCTCTAAATGTCAACAGAGGATGAAACTGGTATAATGGGAAAGAAGTTCAAATCATTTGAAGAGGAAAGGCTGATACCCATATAACCTAGAGGAGTAAGAATTTCACTCTAAAATAAAAGGACAGTTGGGAATGCAAGCTGGTGCAGCCACTCTGGAAAACAGTATGGAGGTTCCTCAAAAAACTAAAAATAGAACTACCCTACAACCCAGCAACTGCACTACTAGGCATTTATCCACAGGATACAGGTGTGCTGTTTCGAAGGGACACATGCACCCCCATGTTTATAGCAGCACTATCAACAATAGCCAAAGTATGGAAAGAGCCCAAATGTCCATCGATGGATGAATGGATAAAGAAGATGTGGTATATATATACAATGGAGTTTTACTCGGCAATCAAAAAGAATGAAATCTTGCCATTTGCAACTACGTGGATGGAACTGGAGGGTGTTATGCTAAGTGAAATTAGTCAAAGAAAGACAAAAATCATATGACTTCACTCATATGAGGACTTTAAGAGACAAAACAGATGGACATAAGGGAAGGGAAACAAAAATAATATAAAAACAGGGAGGGGGACAAAACAGAAGAGACTCATAAATATGGAGAACAAACTGAGGGTTACTGGAGGGGTGGTGGGAGGGGGGATGGGCTAAATGGATAAGGGGCAGTAAGGAATCTACTCCTGAAATCAGTGTTGCACTATATACTAACTAATTTGGATGTAAATTAAAAAAGAAAATAAATAACTAAAAAAATAAAATAAAAGGACAGTTCACAAAGCTTAACAGTGTGTGACAGCCTAACACAGATGTGAGAAACATATGTGATGCTTAATACTTTAAGAACCATTTACAACAGCTACCTAGAGAATGCTCTGTCTTTGAAATAAAGCAGAGATACTGGTACCTTCAACACGCGAAGCAGCAGCTGCCTTGACCCTTCTCATCTTCATCCAGTAGGTAGACTTTCGGAAGGATGCTGGAAAATCACTCACTGGCTCACATGAAGAAGCAGACGACGAGCCACTTAAGGAGTCATCGTGAGGAATAGTGTACTGGAAACTATTATCCTTTATGGAGCACTGGGTCCTGCTATTAATATGACACAAATATATATACCACAAGAGTAAAGTTCCTATTAATCATTTTATATCATAAGAAGTTGGTAACCGATGCAAAACCTAAGAAGCCTGATAATAAGAACAGGATTAGGTTGTAATCTAACAATTACAATGGTTGACCAAAGGCAACATATAAAATTATTATTATACTTTATTGTGATAAGAGAAAGCAGTACACATTAGTGCTCACTCTGCAGTCCAAGTAGGCATTCTTTCCTAGATTGATCCAAGAAAAGAAAGTAGTCAAAGTAATAGGTTGTTCTACGACCCTTCAGAAGATCCCATGGATCTGTAACCAGGCACCTCTATTTCTCTGAGAGAGGGACAGTAACTAAATAGTACCCCTGAGAATAAAGAAGGAAAAAAACAGTTTGTAGGGCTCTAGTCTGCTCCATCTTCCCTCTCCCTTAGCCTCCTCCCTAAACCTGGTGTCAGGGCTGTCCTGTCTTATTTAGGCAATATGATTCTTAGTTCCCACAGTTAAAGGAAGGGTGCTGTCTTGTCTGATGTAAGCTGGCCAGACAAGTCTGATACACAGCTGGATCCAAATTCCCAAATTTAAGACCAGTCACTATGTAGTTAACAAACATGACTGAGTAATTACAAAGTTATCTTCTAGGAGGCTCAGAATGCACAGAGGAGCAGCAGTTCTCAAAAGTGTGGCCCAAGAACCTCTGAGACATCCTTCTCCAGCTAAAGATCTGTGTGAGGCATGTGTTAGGTTTATGGTTCAGAAAGATCACTCTGGATGCTATACATTAGATGACCCATGGAGGAAAAGTGAATAAAGGGAGAAGAGGTAGCAGTTTATTGTAATAGAATAGATAAGAGATGATAAGGACTTGAACTAAGGTTTTGTAATAGATGTAAATTGGCAGATTCAATATAATACTTTAAATGTTTACTTATTTATTTCGAAAGAGAGAGTGTGCACATAGGCACAAAAGCGGTCCTGAGAGAGAGGGGGAGAGAAAGAATCCCAAGCAGGCGCGCCGTCAGCACAGAGACCGATGTGGGGCTCAATCTCGTGAACTGTGAGATCATGACCTCAGCCGAAATCAAGAGTTGGCCACTTAACCTACTAAACCACCCAGGTGCCTCTAGGTGACCATTCTTAAGAAATATGTAAGTAAAATGTGATACATGTCTACTATGGAATACTATGTAGTTGTTAGAAGCAATAAACCATTTCTACACATAGACACATGAACATAACCAAAAAGCATACTGTTGAATGACAGAAGAAACAGAACAAGACTAATGTCAATTTGGTAAATTAAAAACAAATAAACGTGTAAACAGCACTAGCTATTTTACAAAGATTCATAAATATTTAAGGACAAATGTCACACTTGCTAACATGGTTGTCTCTGGAAGGAGATGGAAATGGAAACAGGTAAAACAAAAAATAATAGGGACTGATGATGTCAGTATACTCTGAGCAGGGAAGAATGATTTTCACTTCTCTGCACATGAGATCCAAAATTACAAATTTAATACAGCGAAGTCTTGATTCAGCCATGGTGCATAAGCCCTCTACAGCCCATCCCTCCTGCTTATTACAACTAAAACTCCTAGATTCTGAAAAGAAAACAAAGCAGGTGGATTGTGGAGAGAAGTCAAAACTGGGAGAAGTGACTCCCATGGGATGTGTTCCCCGCCCCCCCCCGCTCTTTTTTTTTGTTTTCCCTCACATGTGGCTCTGCAATAAGGGTGGGCCCATTTGTAGAGTAGCATGGGCAGCCTACATTCCAACAAAAACTCTATCTTTCTGACCAGAGAAACCAGGAAAAGGGGTCTCTATAGACCAGAAGGTGTGAGAGAGCTGTGAAGAAGAGACATGCAAAGAAGGTAATCGCATAATTCTGTCTGAATTCATACAAATCACAGCTTAATCTGAGCCATGTATGTGTGGAGCATACCCAAGCCAGTTTAGCAAAAGCTTCAAAAGGTGAAATAAGATTTTAACAAATTGCACAAGCCTCAGACTAACCGCTGAGCTACTAGTGAGAGACAGACCCAATCCAATGTAGCAAAAGCTTGGAGAAATGAAACAAGACTTGAAACACCTGAAAAAGTCTCCAACAAACCACTAAACTATTCAAAACAGACTTCAACTATCATAGCAAAGACTTAGAAGAGTGGAACTAAGGGGCATCTGGGGGGCTCGGTTGAGCGTCCAACTTCAGCTTAGGTCATGATTTCACGGTTCTTAAGTTTGAGCCCTGCATCAGGCTCTGTGCCGACAGCTCAGAGCCTGAAGCCTGCTTCAGATTCTTGTGTCTCCCTCTCTCTCTGCCCCTCCCCTCCCTCAAAATTAAACATTAAAAAAAAAATTTTTTTTTAATAATGGAACTAAGATTGAACCAATACCCTCAGAAGACAAGACAGAACTTATAGTCTGAACAGTAAATAGGTTACTTGCTAAAATAAAAACAGCAATGATGGGGCACCTGGGTGACTCAGTTAGTCAGGTGTCCGACTTCAGCTCAGGTCATGATCTCACAGTTCATAAGTTCGAGCCCTGCATCGGGTTCTGTGCTGATAGCTCAGAGCCTGGAGCCTGCTTTGGATTCTGTCTCCTTTTCTCTTTGCCCCTCCCCTGCTAGTATTCTCTCTCTCAAAAATAAACATTAAAAAAAATTTTTTAAATAAAACAAAACAGCAATGATCTCCCAGAAGATTTTAAAAGCACCCAAAGTCTATCCAAATAACATTCACAATATTAGGAATAAATTCCAAAATTATGCAATACACAAAGAACCAGTAAAATGTGAATAATTCTGAAAGGAACAGATAATGAACAAATGTCACCCCAAGATGATCCAGAAGTTAGAACTACCAAAGATTTAAAGATGCTATTATAACTATGTTTCATGAAATAAAGGAAAACACACTTGAAGTGAAGGAAAAGATAGGAATTATCAGCAGAAAACAGAAACCAAAAAAAAAAAAAAAAAAAAAGAACTGAAATTTTAGAACTAAAAATACAATATTTGAAATAAAAACAGAATGGGCTCAATAACAGAATGGAGATGAAAAAGGAAAGAGCCTGTGAACTTGAAGACAGATCAATAGAAATTAACCGATCTGAAGAACAAAGAGAAAAAAGACTGAAAAACACTCAGCAGAGCCCCAACAACCTGTGGGTCAACATCAAAATGTCTAACTTAAGTGTAGCCATAATCCCAAAAGAAAAGGAAAAAAGTCTGTGGCATGAAAATACATTTGAAAAAAATAATGGTGGAAAATCACCCAAAATTAATGAGACATTAATTTACAGATCCTAGGAGCTCAACAAACACTCAAAAAAAATAAACTCAAAGAAAAATACACCCAGATACATCTTAATGAAAAATTTCAAAACCAAATGTTAAAAAAAATCTAGAAAGCAGTTAAAAAAAATAACATTATATTTCTGTATATGCATATGTACATATGTATACATATGTATGTGTGTGTATATATATACATCAATGATTTGAATGACCACAAAACTTTGAATAGAAACCAAAGAGAACAGGCACGCCTGAGTGGCTCAGTTGGTTAAGTGTCCAACTTCAGCTCAGGTCATGATCTCATGGTTTGTGAGTTCAAGCCCTGCATCAGGCTCTCTGCTTGTCAGCACAAAGCCTGCTTCTGATACTCTGTCCCCCACTCCCTCTGCCTCTCCCCTGCTAGTGCGCTCTCTCTCTCTCCCAAAAATAAATAAGCATTAAAGAAATTTTTTTTAAAACTAAAAAAAAAAAAAGAAACCAAAGAGAACAGAAAACAGTGTAACATCTTTAAAATCTTGGGGCGCCTGGGTGGCTCAGTCGGTTAAGCGGCCGACTTCGGCTCAGGTCATGATCTCACCGTCCGTGAGTTCGAGCCCCACGTCGGGCTCTGTGCTGACAGCTCAGAGCCTGGAGCCTGTTTCAGATTCTGTGTCTCCCTCTCTCTGACCCTCCCCCGTTCATGCTCTGTCTCTCTCTGTCTCAAAAATAAATAAACATTAAAAAAAAAAATCTTTAAAAAATAAAATAAAAAATAAAAAAAACAAAATCTTGAGAGAAAAAATTTCTCAATCTGAAATTCTATATTCCATGTAAATATCCTTTAGGCATACTTCTTCAGATGAAAAAAAAAAGAAAAGAAAATTTGTTGTCAGCAGACCTGCTCTATGAGAAATGCTAAAGGAGATTATTCTAGCTGAAGGAAAATGATACCAGAAATCTAGGTTTTTAAGAATGAAGAAAGAACAAAAGAAATGGGTAAACATATTTAAAAAAAAAAACAAACAAACCCCAAAACCCTCTTTAAAACAAAACTTTAACATTATCTGGCAAGGTTTTCAACATAGGTAGATGTAATACATATGACAGCTATAACTTAATGGTCAGCAGACCGGGTTAAGAAATCTACATGGTTGTAAGGCCTTTACATTTAAGCAAGATGGTAGTACACAAACTCTAAGTAGCCTATGAAACGATAGGTATGTATACTGTAAATCCTAAAGCAAGTACTACACACAAGAGAAAGAAAGAGAAAAAAGAAAGAAAACAGCAAAAATTAAATATATAAACTAAAATCAGACAGTAAATATTTAAATAATCCAAAATAAGGTACAGGGGTGCCTGGGTGGCTCAGTCGGTTAAGCGTCTGACTTCGGTTCAGGTCATGATCTCACAGTTTGTGAGTTCAAGCCCCGCATCGGGCTCTGTGCTGACAGCTCAGAGCCTGGAGCCTGCTTCAGATTCTGTGTCTCCTTCTCTCTCTGTTCCTCTCCTGCTTGCCCTCTGTCTCTCTCTCTCTCTCTCTCTCTCTCTCTCAAAAATAAATAAAGACTAAAAAAAAAAAAAAATTAAAAACAAAATAACGTATAAAGGAACAAAAAAATAAAATACAGAGAACAAATAATAAAATAACAAACCTAAATCTAACCATATCAATAATTAATTTAAATGTTTATGGTCAGGACACCTGGCTGGCTCAGTCAGAAGAGCATACAACTCTTGATTTTCGGGTCATGAGTTCTAACCATTGGGTGTAGGGATTGCTCAAATAAATAAATAAATAAACTTTAAAAATAAGTAAATAGATGGATAAATAAATAAATAAATAAATGTTTATGGTCTCAACACTCCAATTAAAGTCAGATTGTTGGGGCACCTGGGTCGCTCAGTCAGTTAAGCACCCAACTCTTGATTTTGGCTCAGGTCATGATCTCGGTTTGTGAGGTTGAGCCCTGCATCAAGCCTGACATAACATGAAACTGGAACTCTAAAAAGCTCTAGATCTATTAAAGAAATTTAATTTATCATTAGAATTTCCCAAAAAGAAACCCCTAGACCCAGAATGGTTGATTCCACTGTTGAATACCACTGCAATAAGGTTTTTTCTTTTATATATATATATTTTTTTTTTAAGTTTATTTGCTTATTGGGGGGGGGTGGGGAGCAGAGAGAGAGTGAGAGAGAGGGAGAGAGGATCCCAGGCAGGCTCCTTGCTATCAGCACAGAGCCCAACTCAGGGCTCAATATCTGGAACCTCTGAGATCATGATGTGAGCAGAAATCACCAGCTGGACACTTAATCGACTGAGACACGTAGGCACCCTTTTAACCTTTTTAAAGGGGAGGAGGAGGCATAAAGATCAAAAAAGGAGAAAAGAAAACTGCCCCTTTTTGCAGATTATATGTTTGTTTGCAAAGAAAATCTCAAAAAATAGAAAAACTATTAGAACTAAAAATGAATTAAGCAAGTGGCAGGACACAAGGTTAACACATAAAATCAATCGTATTCTTAGATACCAGCAACAACAAACTAGAAATGAACTTATAAAAATAGTATCATTTATAATAACATGAAAAACACATAAAATACCTAAGAACAAATCTAACAAAAGATAACCAAGATTTTATAATGAAAACTACATCATGTTGGTGAGAGAAGTTAAAGATCTAAATAAACGGAAAAATATACCATGTTCATAAATCAGAAATCTCAGTATTGTTAAAATGGCAATTCTCCCCAATTGGTCTACTGATTCCATATAATACCAATCAATACTTTAGCATGCTTCTTTTTATAGAAATTGAGAAACTGACTCTAGAATTTATATAAAAAGACAAAGAACCTAGAATAGCTAAAAAAAATTTTTAAAAAGAACAATAAAGTTAGATGACTTATCCTATCTGATTTCAAGATTTACTCTAATCCTACAAGACAGTTTAGTATTGGCAAAAAGATAGATACATACATCAGTGGAACAGAATAAGGAGTCCAGAAACAGACCCACACATATATATATTCAAATAATTTCTGACAAAGGTGCCAATGTAATTGAATAGGGAAAGGGAAGTCTTAACAACAGGATAAATAATAAAAAGAAATTAACATTGATTTTTATGACACACCATGCACAAAAAATTAACTCTAAATGTATCACAGACCTAAATGTAAAACCTAGAAAACTTCTAGAAAAAACAAAGGAGAAAATCTTTGCAATTAGGGATGGCAAAGTTTCCTCAATAGAATACAAAAGGCAGGAAGGATAAGGGAAAAAATAATAACATTTTAATCATTTTTAATGATAAATTTATAATTTTTGGTCTTCAAAAGACACAATTAAAAAATGAAATGCAAACCAGAGACTGGAAGGAAATATTCAAGATACATCTATCAGATAAAGGAACTGTACTCGGAACAGAATTTTAAAAAATACTACAATTCCATAGTAAGACAAACAACTCAACTTTTTAAATGGGCAAAAGATACGAACAGGCACTTTGCAGAAGATACATGAATGGCTAATAAGCACATGAACAGATGTTCTACATCATTATTCATCAGGAAAATGCAAATCAAAATCACAATGAAACACCACTCTACACCCATAAAATTGGCCAAAATTTAAGGCTTATTCCCATATACTGCTGGTATATAAAATAATACCACCAATTTGGAAAACAGGTAATTTCTTAAAAAGGTAAACATAATCCTGACATATAGCCCAACCAATCTAAAATGGTATATCTTAGTAAATAAATACCATCGTAGGCATTGATCAAGAGAGAAAAAACATTTTTCCACACAGAGACTTGTATGTGGATGTTCACAGCAGCTTTAATACCCCCAAAATAAAATTAGCCAAATGTCCATCAAGGTAGATAGCTAAACAAATCATGGTATATCCACAATGGAATTCTATTCAGCAATAAAAACTAATTTTCAGTCAAAAATTATTATATTGAGTGAAAGAAATCATGCAAAAAGAAAACATACTATATGATTTCATTTATACAAAATACCTTATATAAAATTTCATTTATATAAAAAATATACTATATGCTTTGCATTTATACATGCAAACCACTGTACGGTGACAGAAAAAGGTCGGTGGTGTCCGGAACAGGAGCAGAGGAAGGAACGGATTACACAAAAACTTCTGGGAGAAATGGAAATGTTATCTTGATTGTGCTGACAGTGTTATGGTTATTTACAAATGTCAACGTTGATCATACTGTCTACTTTAAATACGTAAACTGTGGGTATGTAATATATAAATGTATGGTATCTTGTACTTCAATGATACCTCAATAAAAGTATTAAAAAAAATTTTTTTTAATAAGAATTGGCAGTCCTCTGCTCCAAAACCCACCCTCCAAAACAATGGGACCAATCTCTACCAGGAAGACTTGAAAGTATCAACAAGCCATTAAGAGTCAAGTCCCATGTGACTCTTCTTAGTAAACCGTCCTCATAGGAATTTCTTTATGGTCAGTGTAGGACTCAGATAGACACATATCCCGTCTCACGAATAAGTACAAGCACATGATCAGCATGATTAGCATCTTGGGAATTAAGTCAATGTGGTTAGAGAACCCCTCCCTCTAGGCCTCTTTTATTTTTAGAGGACTCACCAAAACCAATTATCAAGTATTTTACAATACTTGTCCAATGAGGGTATTTGGTTACTTGCAAAAACTCCAATTAATCTCAAACTTCCCTTACCATAACTATGGCAAGAAAAAGTTCAAACAGTATGATCATAATTGTAGTGACTTTATAATTTGTTGTCTGTGGCATTACTTTTCAGTCTCAGCTTCTAATCACAAGGAAGAAAAGTTTAACTTATTTTTGACTCCTCTCTGATCTACCAAAAATTTTTACAAGACTGTAGTTCATTCTCTAGGTGCAACTACTTAGATTTCATTAGAAAATCATTTTGGTTCATCTCAGTTTCTTTTGCAGCCTCCCTTCATTCTACCCAATCCTTAAATGCTGACATTCTCCAGGGTTTCATCCTGTAGTCTCTTCTAGTCTCACTTCTCCCCAATGGTTCTCAAACTTTCTCCTACAAAGTCAGTTAAAAATAAGGATTCCTATACTCTAACTCCAATGATTCTGATTCAGATTAATAGATGAGGGCCTATTATTCTTTATATCTCTTAGCAATTACCCACTTGTTATTCCATTAAATGCTTTCACCTGTTCACATTCTGTTCTCTATGAAAAATACCTTTTCCTTATGGCTAACTGCATTATTTCTTGACTTTCAAGTCTGTTTACAAGTGATTTGCTCTGGCAACTCTTCCCTTCTGAACTATCACTCCCCCTCCCTAAATGCTATATTAAATTCCTGTTTAAAAATATTTAATTACACTGTATCATGTTGGTGTACTTGCCTATCTTCCCTTTTAGATTATTAGTTCTGTGTTTTTCTTGCCTGTATATCTAACCTACTACAGAGCTGGCACATACCAGATATTTAGTAAATGTTATCTGAATGAATTAACCCCTTCAGTGAATATCTAGTTAATAAGAATCTATTTTGTAGTAACAAATATGAAAAAGGTTAGCACATTCGGTCTACAAAGTAATAAACCAGTCTTAAAGCCAAGCAGTCTGAAAAGAAAAGGATTTCTTACAGGCATTTTTATCAATCCTTCCCATGTTCATCAATGTATTCATGAGTACATACTTGATGTCTGAGGATATGCGAGGCTACACTAGGTCATACCTTCCATTTTTAATATAATTCGTGCTTTTCTTTGCAAGCTAGGTTCTTCTCCCCTACATTAGGTTTAGACCCACACTGTCCAATCAAGGTAGGCACTAACTATAGGTGGCTATTTAAATTTAAGTTAAGATCAAATACAATTTAAAATTCAGTTCCTCAATCACACTGGCCACATTTCAAGTGCTCAAAAGCCATACGTGGCTACGGTCCTTTACAGCGGGAATACAGAACATTTTCATCATCACGAAAGTTCCATTGGACAGCGCTGGCGACACAATTATAAATGGACCCCAGATAATCTCACTTACTTCTTAGCTCCCACGATCTTCGTGCTCCTCTGGTGCTTAAAGGATGTGGGTTCCGGAGTCTAGCAAATCGCAAGCACATGAGTGAATGCTAGGGACCGCTGAACCTTGACCACAAAAAGACGAATCCCCCTGTGCCCAGAAGAAATGAAGCTCTCCCGGGGCAACTACCTCCAACGGAAGAAAGCAAGACTTTTTTGGAAAAGCGTGTCGTCCTGTCTTCCTACCCAGCCAAGGCAGGTGACAACACCATAGCCTTCATCTCCCCCATTCTCAAAGCCCCGTCCCAGATAGAGGCTCTAAAAGGGGGGCGAAAAGAGAGGACAACGGATATGGGAGGTACTGGGGATATAAAAGAAATAGAAACTAATGGCAATCTAGCGAAGAACTGAGTCCAAGGAGGTGGAAACAGTCAGCGGTAACTGGGGGGGGGGGGGAAAGGGAGACAGGTAGATCTGACCTAGAAGGGTGGGGCCTACGATGGGCTCTGATAAAACCAACTCTGAGCATGGCACAAAAGCGAGGGACCGCGTGTTGCGGGCTCGACAGCGCTACCCCTAAAACATAACGGTCAAACCGAGAAACTCACGGCGGGTACTGCACCGAGCCTGGAAGACATCACTCCCTCTCCACGCCTAACAAATCCACCCAAGGGCTCCGGCCAGACCAACGCCACTTCCGCTCTCCTCTCCTCTCCCGGATGTGGAGTCGGCGCCGCCGAGTCCAGATCTGAACGTCTACTTCCGCCTGGCGGCTTCCGAGGGGGCTGCGGCTGGAGTGAGTCACATGACGTGCCTCCCTCCTCTGGGACCCCGCCCCAGGAGGCTGTAGGTGGGGTTTGGACCTCAACACGGCCTCAGAACCCCTTCCTGTCGTTCCATCCTTTTGCGCGACACCAAATATCCCTCCACCCTCCATTCCCCACCCAGCACGACGAGTGGTGTTTCTGGATGGAGATCAATTATTGCCCCTTTATTTATCTTAGAGAAATTACAGACCCATTCCCGCCCTCCCTCCCCCAGGAAGAGTGGCATAGACGCTCTTTGCTGAGGGCGCAGGTATTGGAGGCAGTGGCTTAGCAGGAAAGAAGCCAGGAAAGGGCAGCTTGGTGAAGACTTGAGCCAGTCAGTGAATAAGGGGGGCGGATCTCTTCTCATCTGTTAGCTTCAGGACTCTAAACTTGCCCAGCTTTGGGGTATTTTGTGTGTTTGAGTAGCCCTTGAAATCTTTAGACACACTATGTCTGAGCCTCTCCCTAGGGTAGCTGCGCTTGAGTCTCTCCTTAGGGGGACCGTGATGGGTTTTCTCAGACCAACTGTGTTGACCCCTCTTAAAATGACTGTGTTTGCTCTGTCCAGAGTGACTGTGTCTGCTCCTCTCAGAGGAACTGCAGTGAGTTCTCTCTGAGGAACCGCGACCACCCCTCACAGGGGGTCTGTGCTGTCTTCTCCCAAAAGGGCTGTGTCCTCTCCTCCCTAAGGGACTGCGATGAATTTTCTGAAAGGGACTGCGACATCTCCTCTCAGAAGGACTGCGACATCTCCTCTCAGAGGGACTCTGATGTCTCCTTCCAGAGAGACCGAGATGGCTCCTCTGAGAAGGACTTCGATGGATCCTCTCAGAGGGACTCTGATGGCTCCTTCTGGAGATACTGTGATGGCTCCTCTGAGAAGGACTTCGGTGGCTCCTTCCAGAGAGACTGTGATGGCTCCTCTGAGAAGGACTTCGGTGGCTCCTCTCAGAGG
>NW_026058971.1:0-12893 GCF_023721935.1 Panthera uncia | reverse complement strand
TCTCTCTCTGCCCCTCCCCCATTTGTGCTCTGTCTCTCTCTGTCTCTCAAAAATGAGTAAATGTGAAAAAAAAAAAAGTTATGACAGGAAAAAAATCAAAAAAGTCAGGTAGGATGAAAGCCATTCCTCGCCAAAAAATCAAAGGGTTCAGCAGTGCTCCAAGGGCCAAAACCTCAGGTCTCTCTCCCTTTTACCCCTGAAGAATAAAGCCAAGATACCCAAGGGAAAAGAATTAGCAAAGTTACTCCCTCACCATAAAGCTTATGCTTCTTCTGAGGAAATTCTCGATAGTCTTCATCTTCTTCCTGCCTGGGTTTCCTTTTTCCTTTGGTTGATACTCCACCTGACCCTGAAATACCACACAAAAACAAACAAACAAAACCCTCAGTATGGCTTACAAGTGAACATACTGGCCAGCCTTCAAAACATCACTCACCAAAAAAAAAAAAAAAAAAAAAAAAACCCCCCAAAGGGAAAAAAAAGGAAAAACATCCCCAACCCAAAAACACCCCCCACAAAAAAAAAAAAAAAAAAAAAAAAAAACCACTCACAAGGTCATCACAGGAGAGATCATCAGCAAACACAAGCCCCACAGAAGTGTCTGACAGTTTTAGGGAAGTTGGTAAAACTTCACTAACTCATTCGACCTCCCCATTTCATTCTTTTACTGTTCTCCATCCCAACTGATCAATTCTTCCCCATGAATAATAAAGGCCTCTAAATGTCAACAGAGGATGAAACTGGTATAATGGGAAAGAAGTTCAAATCATTTGAAGAGGAAAGGCTGATACCCATATAACCTAGAGGAGTAAGAATTTCACTCTAAAATAAAAGGACAGTTGGGAATGCAAGCTGGTGCAGCCACTCTGGAAAACAGTATGGAGGTTCCTCAAAAAACTAAAAATAGAACTACCCTACAACCCAGCAACTGCACTACTAGGCATTTATCCACAGGATACAGGTGTGCTGTTTCGAAGGGACACATGCACCCCCATGTTTATAGCAGCACTATCAACAATAGCCAAAGTATGGAAAGAGCCCAAATGTCCATCGATGGATGAATGGATAAAGAAGATGTGGTATATATATACAATGGAGTTTTACTCGGCAATCAAAAAGAATGAAATCTTGCCATTTGCAACTACGTGGATGGAACTGGAGGGTGTTATGCTAAGTGAAATTAGTCAAAGAAAGACAAAAATCATATGACTTCACTCATATGAGGACTTTAAGAGACAAAACAGATGGACATAAGGGAAGGGAAACAAAAATAATATAAAAACAGGGAGGGGGACAAAACAGAAGAGACTCATAAATATGGAGAACAAACTGAGGGTTACTGGAGGGGTGGTGGGAGGGGGGATGGGCTAAATGGATAAGGGGCAGTAAGGAATCTACTCCTGAAATCAGTGTTGCACTATATACTAACTAATTTGGATGTAAATTAAAAAAGAAAATAAATAACTAAAAAAATAAAATAAAAGGACAGTTCACAAAGCTTAACAGTGTGTGACAGCCTAACACAGATGTGAGAAACATATGTGATGCTTAATACTTTAAGAACCATTTACAACAGCTACCTAGAGAATGCTCTGTCTTTGAAATAAAGCAGAGATACTGGTACCTTCAACACGCGAAGCAGCAGCTGCCTTGACCCTTCTCATCTTCATCCAGTAGGTAGACTTTCGGAAGGATGCTGGAAAATCACTCACTGGCTCACATGAAGAAGCAGACGACGAGCCACTTAAGGAGTCATCGTGAGGAATAGTGTACTGGAAACTATTATCCTTTATGGAGCACTGGGTCCTGCTATTAATATGACACAAATATATATACCACAAGAGTAAAGTTCCTATTAATCATTTTATATCATAAGAAGTTGGTAACCGATGCAAAACCTAAGAAGCCTGATAATAAGAACAGGATTAGGTTGTAATCTAACAATTACAATGGTTGACCAAAGGCAACATATAAAATTATTATTATACTTTATTGTGATAAGAGAAAGCAGTACACATTAGTGCTCACTCTGCAGTCCAAGTAGGCATTCTTTCCTAGATTGATCCAAGAAAAGAAAGTAGTCAAAGTAATAGGTTGTTCTACGACCCTTCAGAAGATCCCATGGATCTGTAACCAGGCACCTCTATTTCTCTGAGAGAGGGACAGTAACTAAATAGTACCCCTGAGAATAAAGAAGGAAAAAAACAGTTTGTAGGGCTCTAGTCTGCTCCATCTTCCCTCTCCCTTAGCCTCCTCCCTAAACCTGGTGTCAGGGCTGTCCTGTCTTATTTAGGCAATATGATTCTTAGTTCCCACAGTTAAAGGAAGGGTGCTGTCTTGTCTGATGTAAGCTGGCCAGACAAGTCTGATACACAGCTGGATCCAAATTCCCAAATTTAAGACCAGTCACTATGTAGTTAACAAACATGACTGAGTAATTACAAAGTTATCTTCTAGGAGGCTCAGAATGCACAGAGGAGCAGCAGTTCTCAAAAGTGTGGCCCAAGAACCTCTGAGACATCCTTCTCCAGCTAAAGATCTGTGTGAGGCATGTGTTAGGTTTATGGTTCAGAAAGATCACTCTGGATGCTATACATTAGATGACCCATGGAGGAAAAGTGAATAAAGGGAGAAGAGGTAGCAGTTTATTGTAATAGAATAGATAAGAGATGATAAGGACTTGAACTAAGGTTTTGTAATAGATGTAAATTGGCAGATTCAATATAATACTTTAAATGTTTACTTATTTATTTCGAAAGAGAGAGTGTGCACATAGGCACAAAAGCGGTCCTGAGAGAGAGGGGGAGAGAAAGAATCCCAAGCAGGCGCGCCGTCAGCACAGAGACCGATGTGGGGCTCAATCTCGTGAACTGTGAGATCATGACCTCAGCCGAAATCAAGAGTTGGCCACTTAACCTACTAAACCACCCAGGTGCCTCTAGGTGACCATTCTTAAGAAATATGTAAGTAAAATGTGATACATGTCTACTATGGAATACTATGTAGTTGTTAGAAGCAATAAACCATTTCTACACATAGACACATGAACATAACCAAAAAGCATACTGTTGAATGACAGAAGAAACAGAACAAGACTAATGTCAATTTGGTAAATTAAAAACAAATAAACGTGTAAACAGCACTAGCTATTTTACAAAGATTCATAAATATTTAAGGACAAATGTCACACTTGCTAACATGGTTGTCTCTGGAAGGAGATGGAAATGGAAACAGGTAAAACAAAAAATAATAGGGACTGATGATGTCAGTATACTCTGAGCAGGGAAGAATGATTTTCACTTCTCTGCACATGAGATCCAAAATTACAAATTTAATACAGCGAAGTCTTGATTCAGCCATGGTGCATAAGCCCTCTACAGCCCATCCCTCCTGCTTATTACAACTAAAACTCCTAGATTCTGAAAAGAAAACAAAGCAGGTGGATTGTGGAGAGAAGTCAAAACTGGGAGAAGTGACTCCCATGGGATGTGTTCCCCGCCCCCCCCCCCGCTCTTTTTTTTTGTTTTCCCTCACATGTGGCTCTGCAATAAGGGTGGGCCCATTTGTAGAGTAGCATGGGCAGCCTACATTCCAACAAAAACTCTATCTTTCTGACCAGAGAAACCAGGAAAAGGGGTCTCTATAGACCAGAAGGTGTGAGAGAGCTGTGAAGAAGAGACATGCAAAGAAGGTAATCGCATAATTCTGTCTGAATTCATACAAATCACAGCTTAATCTGAGCCATGTATGTGTGGAGCATACCCAAGCCAGTTTAGCAAAAGCTTCAAAAGGTGAAATAAGATTTTAACAAATTGCACAAGCCTCAGACTAACCGCTGAGCTACTAGTGAGAGACAGACCCAATCCAATGTAGCAAAAGCTTGGAGAAATGAAACAAGACTTGAAACACCTGAAAAAGTCTCCAACAAACCACTAAACTATTCAAAACAGACTTCAACTATCATAGCAAAGACTTAGAAGAGTGGAACTAAGGGGCATCTGGGGGGCTCGGTTGAGCGTCCAACTTCAGCTTAGGTCATGATTTCACGGTTCTTAAGTTTGAGCCCTGCATCAGGCTCTGTGCCGACAGCTCAGAGCCTGAAGCCTGCTTCAGATTCTTGTGTCTCCCTCTCTCTCTGCCCCTCCCCTCCCTCAAAATTAAACATTAAAAAAAAAATTTTTTTTTAATAATGGAACTAAGATTGAACCAATACCCTCAGAAGACAAGACAGAACTTATAGTCTGAACAGTAAATAGGTTACTTGCTAAAATAAAAACAGCAATGATGGGGCACCTGGGTGACTCAGTTAGTCAGGTGTCCGACTTCAGCTCAGGTCATGATCTCACAGTTCATAAGTTCGAGCCCTGCATCGGGTTCTGTGCTGATAGCTCAGAGCCTGGAGCCTGCTTTGGATTCTGTCTCCTTTTCTCTTTGCCCCTCCCCTGCTAGTATTCTCTCTCTCAAAAATAAACATTAAAAAAATTTTTTTTAATAAAACAAAACAGCAATGATCTCCCAGAAGATTTTAAAAGCACCCAAAGTCTATCCAAATAACATTCACAATATTAGGAATAAATTCCAAAATTATGCAATACACAAAGAACCAGTAAAATGTGAATAATTCTGAAAGGAACAGATAATGAACAAATGTCACCCCAAGATGATCCAGAAGTTAGAACTACCAAAGATTTAAAGATGCTATTATAACTATGTTTCATGAAATAAAGGAAAACACACTTGAAGTGAAGGAAAAGATAGGAATTATCAGCAGAAAACAGAAACCAAAAAAAAAAAAAAAAAAAAAGAACTGAAATTTTAGAACTAAAAATACAATATTTGAAATAAAAACAGAATGGGCTCAATAACAGAATGGAGATGAAAAAGGAAAGAGCCTGTGAACTTGAAGACAGATCAATAGAAATTAACCGATCTGAAGAACAAAGAGAAAAAAGACTGAAAAACACTCAGCAGAGCCCCAACAACCTGTGGGTCAACATCAAAATGTCTAACTTAAGTGTAGCCATAATCCCAAAAGAAAAGGAAAAAAGTCTGTGGCATGAAAATACATTTGAAAAAAATAATGGTGGAAAATCACCCAAAATTAATGAGACATTAATTTACAGATCCTAGGAGCTCAACAAACACTCAAAAAAAATAAACTCAAAGAAAAATACACCCAGATACATCTTAATGAAAAATTTCAAAACCAAATGTTAAAAAAAATCTAGAAAGCAGTTAAAAAAAATAACATTATATTTCTGTATATGCATATGTACATATGTATACATATGTATGTGTGTGTATATATATACATCAATGATTTGAATGACCACAAAACTTTGAATAGAAACCAAAGAGAACAGGCACGCCTGAGTGGCTCAGTTGGTTAAGTGTCCAACTTCAGCTCAGGTCATGATCTCATGGTTTGTGAGTTCAAGCCCTGCATCAGGCTCTCTGCTTGTCAGCACAAAGCCTGCTTCTGATACTCTGTCCCCCACTCCCTCTGCCTCTCCCCTGCTAGTGCGCTCTCTCTCTCTCCCAAAAATAAATAAGCATTAAAGAAATTTTTTTTAAAACTAAAAAAAAAAAAAGAAACCAAAGAGAACAGAAAACAGTGTAACATCTTTAAAATCTTGGGGCGCCTGGGTGGCTCAGTCGGTTAAGCGGCCGACTTCGGCTCAGGTCATGATCTCACCGTCCGTGAGTTCGAGCCCCACGTCGGGCTCTGTGCTGACAGCTCAGAGCCTGGAGCCTGTTTCAGATTCTGTGTCTCCCTCTCTCTGACCCTCCCCCGTTCATGCTCTGTCTCTCTCTGTCTCAAAAATAAATAAACATTAAAAAAAAAAATCTTTAAAAAATAAAATAAAAAATAAAAAAAACAAAATCTTGAGAGAAAAAATTTCTCAATCTGAAATTCTATATTCCATGTAAATATCCTTTAGGCATACTTCTTCAGATGAAAAAAAAAAGAAAAGAAAATTTGTTGTCAGCAGACCTGCTCTATGAGAAATGCTAAAGGAGATTATTCTAGCTGAAGGAAAATGATACCAGAAATCTAGGTTTTTAAGAATGAAGAAAGAACAAAAGAAATGGGTAAACATATTTAAAAAAAAAAACAAACAAACCCCAAAACCCTCTTTAAAACAAAACTTTAACATTATCTGGCAAGGTTTTCAACATAGGTAGATGTAATACATATGACAGCTATAACTTAATGGTCAGCAGACCGGGTTAAGAAATCTACATGGTTGTAAGGCCTTTACATTTAAGCAAGATGGTAGTACACAAACTCTAAGTAGCCTATGAAACGATAGGTATGTATACTGTAAATCCTAAAGCAAGTACTACACACAAGAGAAAGAAAGAGAAAAAAGAAAGAAAACAGCAAAAATTAAATATATAAACTAAAATCAGACAGTAAATATTTAAATAATCCAAAATAAGGTACAGGGGTGCCTGGGTGGCTCAGTCGGTTAAGCGTCTGACTTCGGTTCAGGTCATGATCTCACAGTTTGTGAGTTCAAGCCCCGCATCGGGCTCTGTGCTGACAGCTCAGAGCCTGGAGCCTGCTTCAGATTCTGTGTCTCCTTCTCTCTCTGTTCCTCTCCTGCTTGCCCTCTGTCTCTCTCTCTCTCTCTCTCTCTCTCTCTCAAAAATAAATAAAGACTAAAAAAAAAAAAAAATTAAAAACAAAATAACGTATAAAGGAACAAAAAAATAAAATACAGAGAACAAATAATAAAATAACAAACCTAAATCTAACCATATCAATAATTAATTTAAATGTTTATGGTCAGGACACCTGGCTGGCTCAGTCAGAAGAGCATACAACTCTTGATTTTCGGGTCATGAGTTCTAACCATTGGGTGTAGGGATTGCTCAAATAAATAAATAAATAAACTTTAAAAATAAGTAAATAGATGGATAAATAAATAAATAAATAAATGTTTATGGTCTCAACACTCCAATTAAAGTCAGATTGTTGGGGCACCTGGGTCGCTCAGTCAGTTAAGCACCCAACTCTTGATTTTGGCTCAGGTCATGATCTCGGTTTGTGAGGTTGAGCCCTGCATCAAGCCTGACATAACATGAAACTGGAACTCTAAAAAGCTCTAGATCTATTAAAGAAATTTAATTTATCATTAGAATTTCCCAAAAAGAAACCCCTAGACCCAGAATGGTTGATTCCACTGTTGAATACCACTGCAATAAGGTTTTTTCTTTTATATATATATATTTTTTTTTTAAGTTTATTTGCTTATTGGGGGGGGGTGGGGAGCAGAGAGAGAGTGAGAGAGAGGGAGAGAGGATCCCAGGCAGGCTCCTTGCTATCAGCACAGAGCCCAACTCAGGGCTCAATATCTGGAACCTCTGAGATCATGATGTGAGCAGAAATCACCAGCTGGACACTTAATCGACTGAGACACGTAGGCACCCTTTTAACCTTTTTAAAGGGGAGGAGGAGGCATAAAGATCAAAAAAGGAGAAAAGAAAACTGCCCCTTTTTGCAGATTATATGTTTGTTTGCAAAGAAAATCTCAAAAAATAGAAAAACTATTAGAACTAAAAATGAATTAAGCAAGTGGCAGGACACAAGGTTAACACATAAAATCAATCGTATTCTTAGATACCAGCAACAACAAACTAGAAATGAACTTATAAAAATAGTATCATTTATAATAACATGAAAAACACATAAAATACCTAAGAACAAATCTAACAAAAGATAACCAAGATTTTATAATGAAAACTACATCATGTTGGTGAGAGAAGTTAAAGATCTAAATAAACGGAAAAATATACCATGTTCATAAATCAGAAATCTCAGTATTGTTAAAATGGCAATTCTCCCCAATTGGTCTACTGATTCCATATAATACCAATCAATACTTTAGCATGCTTCTTTTTATAGAAATTGAGAAACTGACTCTAGAATTTATATAAAAAGACAAAGAACCTAGAATAGCTAAAAAAAATTTTTAAAAAGAACAATAAAGTTAGATGACTTATCCTATCTGATTTCAAGATTTACTCTAATCCTACAAGACAGTTTAGTATTGGCAAAAAGATAGATACATACATCAGTGGAACAGAATAAGGAGTCCAGAAACAGACCCACACATATATATATTCAAATAATTTCTGACAAAGGTGCCAATGTAATTGAATAGGGAAAGGGAAGTCTTAACAACAGGATAAATAATAAAAAGAAATTAACATTGATTTTTATGACACACCATGCACAAAAAATTAACTCTAAATGTATCACAGACCTAAATGTAAAACCTAGAAAACTTCTAGAAAAAACAAAGGAGAAAATCTTTGCAATTAGGGATGGCAAAGTTTCCTCAATAGAATACAAAAGGCAGGAAGGATAAGGGAAAAAATAATAACATTTTAATCATTTTTAATGATAAATTTATAATTTTTGGTCTTCAAAAGACACAATTAAAAAATGAAATGCAAACCAGAGACTGGAAGGAAATATTCAAGATACATCTATCAGATAAAGGAACTGTACTCGGAACAGAATTTTAAAAAATACTACAATTCCATAGTAAGACAAACAACTCAACTTTTTAAATGGGCAAAAGATACGAACAGGCACTTTGCAGAAGATACATGAATGGCTAATAAGCACATGAACAGATGTTCTACATCATTATTCATCAGGAAAATGCAAATCAAAATCACAATGAAACACCACTCTACACCCATAAAATTGGCCAAAATTTAAGGCTTATTCCCATATACTGCTGGTATATAAAATAATACCACCAATTTGGAAAACAGGTAATTTCTTAAAAAGGTAAACATAATCCTGACATATAGCCCAACCAATCTAAAATGGTATATCTTAGTAAATAAATACCATCGTAGGCATTGATCAAGAGAGAAAAAACATTTTTCCACACAGAGACTTGTATGTGGATGTTCACAGCAGCTTTAATACCCCCAAAATAAAATTAGCCAAATGTCCATCAAGGTAGATAGCTAAACAAATCATGGTATATCCACAATGGAATTCTATTCAGCAATAAAAACTAATTTTCAGTCAAAAATTATTATATTGAGTGAAAGAAATCATGCAAAAAGAAAACATACTATATGATTTCATTTATACAAAATACCTTATATAAAATTTCATTTATATAAAAAATATACTATATGCTTTGCATTTATACATGCAAACCACTGTACGGTGACAGAAAAAGGTCGGTGGTGTCCGGAACAGGAGCAGAGGAAGGAACGGATTACACAAAAACTTCTGGGAGAAATGGAAATGTTATCTTGATTGTGCTGACAGTGTTATGGTTATTTACAAATGTCAACGTTGATCATACTGTCTACTTTAAATACGTAAACTGTGGGTATGTAATATATAAATGTATGGTATCTTGTACTTCAATGATACCTCAATAAAAGTATTAAAAAAAATTTTTTTTAATAAGAATTGGCAGTCCTCTGCTCCAAAACCCACCCTCCAAAACAATGGGACCAATCTCTACCAGGAAGACTTGAAAGTATCAACAAGCCATTAAGAGTCAAGTCCCATGTGACTCTTCTTAGTAAACCGTCCTCATAGGAATTTCTTTATGGTCAGTGTAGGACTCAGATAGACACATATCCCGTCTCACGAATAAGTACAAGCACATGATCAGCATGATTAGCATCTTGGGAATTAAGTCAATGTGGTTAGAGAACCCCTCCCTCTAGGCCTCTTTTATTTTTAGAGGACTCACCAAAACCAATTATCAAGTATTTTACAATACTTGTCCAATGAGGGTATTTGGTTACTTGCAAAAACTCCAATTAATCTCAAACTTCCCTTACCATAACTATGGCAAGAAAAAGTTCAAACAGTATGATCATAATTGTAGTGACTTTATAATTTGTTGTCTGTGGCATTACTTTTCAGTCTCAGCTTCTAATCACAAGGAAGAAAAGTTTAACTTATTTTTGACTCCTCTCTGATCTACCAAAAATTTTTACAAGACTGTAGTTCATTCTCTAGGTGCAACTACTTAGATTTCATTAGAAAATCATTTTGGTTCATCTCAGTTTCTTTTGCAGCCTCCCTTCATTCTACCCAATCCTTAAATGCTGACATTCTCCAGGGTTTCATCCTGTAGTCTCTTCTAGTCTCACTTCTCCCCAATGGTTCTCAAACTTTCTCCTACAAAGTCAGTTAAAAATAAGGATTCCTATACTCTAACTCCAATGATTCTGATTCAGATTAATAGATGAGGGCCTATTATTCTTTATATCTCTTAGCAATTACCCACTTGTTATTCCATTAAATGCTTTCACCTGTTCACATTCTGTTCTCTATGAAAAATACCTTTTCCTTATGGCTAACTGCATTATTTCTTGACTTTCAAGTCTGTTTACAAGTGATTTGCTCTGGCAACTCTTCCCTTCTGAACTATCACTCCCCCTCCCTAAATGCTATATTAAATTCCTGTTTAAAAATATTTAATTACACTGTATCATGTTGGTGTACTTGCCTATCTTCCCTTTTAGATTATTAGTTCTGTGTTTTTCTTGCCTGTATATCTAACCTACTACAGAGCTGGCACATACCAGATATTTAGTAAATGTTATCTGAATGAATTAACCCCTTCAGTGAATATCTAGTTAATAAGAATCTATTTTGTAGTAACAAATATGAAAAAGGTTAGCACATTCGGTCTACAAAGTAATAAACCAGTCTTAAAGCCAAGCAGTCTGAAAAGAAAAGGATTTCTTACAGGCATTTTTATCAATCCTTCCCATGTTCATCAATGTATTCATGAGTACATACTTGATGTCTGAGGATATGCGAGGCTACACTAGGTCATACCTTCCATTTTTAATATAATTCGTGCTTTTCTTTGCAAGCTAGGTTCTTCTCCCCTACATTAGGTTTAGACCCACACTGTCCAATCAAGGTAGGCACTAACTATAGGTGGCTATTTAAATTTAAGTTAAGATCAAATACAATTTAAAATTCAGTTCCTCAATCACACTGGCCACATTTCAAGTGCTCAAAAGCCATACGTGGCTACGGTCCTTTACAGCGGGAATACAGAACATTTTCATCATCACGAAAGTTCCATTGGACAGCGCTGGCGACACAATTATAAATGGACCCCAGATAATCTCACTTACTTCTTAGCTCCCACGATCTTCGTGCTCCTCTGGTGCTTAAAGGATGTGGGTTCCGGAGTCTAGCAAATCGCAAGCACATGAGTGAATGCTAGGGACCGCTGAACCTTGACCACAAAAAGACGAATCCCCCTGTGCCCAGAAGAAATGAAGCTCTCCCGGGGCAACTACCTCCAACGGAAGAAAGCAAGACTTTTTTGGAAAAGCGTGTCGTCCTGTCTTCCTACCCAGCCAAGGCAGGTGACAACACCATAGCCTTCATCTCCCCCATTCTCAAAGCCCCGTCCCAGATAGAGGCTCTAAAAGGGGGGCGAAAAGAGAGGACAACGGATATGGGAGGTACTGGGGATATAAAAGAAATAGAAACTAATGGCAATCTAGCGAAGAACTGAGTCCAAGGAGGTGGGAACAGTCAGCGGTAACTGGGGGGGGGGGGGAAAGGGAGACAGGTAGATCTGACCTAGAAGGGTGGGGCCTACGATGGGCTCTGATAAAACCAACTCTGAGCATGGCACAAAAGCGAGGGACCGCGTGTTGCGGGCTCGACAGCGCTACCCCTAAAACATAACGGTCAAACCGAGAAACTCACGGCGGGTACTGCACCGAGCCTGGAAGACATCACTCCCTCTCCACGCCTAACAAATCCACCCAAGGGCTCCGGCCAGACCAACGCCACTTCCGCTCTCCTCTCCTCTCCCGGATGTGGAGTCGGCGCCGCCGAGTCCAGATCTGAACGTCTACTTCCGCCTGGCGGCTTCCGAGGGGGCTGCGGCTGGAGTGAGTCACATGACGTGCCTCCCTCCTCTGGGACCCCGCCCCAGGAGGCTGTAGGTGGGGTTTGGACCTCAACACGGCCTCAGAACCCCTTCCTGTCGTTCCATCCTTTTGCGCGACACCAAATATCCCTCCACCCTCCATTCCCCACCCAGCACGACGAGTGGTGTTTCTGGATGGAGATCAATTATTGCCCCTTTATTTATCTTAGAGAAATTACAGACCCATTCCCGCCCTCCCTCCCCCAGGAAGAGTGGCATAGACGCTCTTTGCTGAGGGCGCAGGTATTGGAGGCAGTGGCTTAGCAGGAAAGAAGCCAGGAAAGGGCAGCTTGGTGAAGACTTGAGCCAGTCAGTGAATAAGGGGGGCGGATCTCTTCTCATCTGTTAGCTTCAGGACTCTAAACTTGCCCAGCTTTGGGGTATTTTGTGTGTTTGAGTAGCCCTTGAAATCTTTAGACACACTATGTCTGAGCCTCTCCCTAGGGTAGCTGCGCTTGAGTCTCTCCTTAGGGGGACCGTGATGGGTTTTCTCAGACCAACTGTGTTGACCCCTCTTAAAATGACTGTGTTTGCTCTGTCCAGAGTGACTGTGTCTGCTCCTCTCAGAGGAACTGCAGTGAGTTCTCTCTGAGGAACCGCGACCACCCCTCACAGGGGGTCTGTGCTGTCTTCTCCCAAAAGGGCTGTGTCCTCTCCTCCCTAAGGGACTGCGATGAATTTTCTGAAAGGGACTGCGACATCTCCTCTCAGAAGGACTGCGACATCTCCTCTCAGAGGGACTCTGATGTCTCCTTCCAGAGAGACCGAGATGGCTCCTCTGAGAAGGACTTCGATGGATCCTCTCAGAGGGACTCTGATGGCTCCTTCTGGAGATACTGTGATGGCTCCTCTGAGAAGGACTTCGGTGGCTCCTTCCAGAGAGACTGTGATGGCTCCTCTGAGAAGGACTTCGGTGGCTCCTCTCAGAGG